>NC_059346.1:53930000-54225000 GCF_019703515.2 Myxocyprinus asiaticus
CTAAACCTGTAGGTAAGAGTGGAAAGAGATGGACCAATGAAGCAGAGCTGGAACTACAAGTCTGTTTTGACTGCACTGATTGGAGTGTTTTTGAAGCTGCAGCCACCAACCTGGACGAGCTCACAGATACTGTGACATCATATATCAGTTTCTGTGAGGACACGTGCATTCCTACTAGGACTTATTTAACATACAGCAATGACAAACCATGGTTTACAACAAAACTCAGACAGCTTCGTCAGGCCAAAGAGGATGCTTACAGAAGTGGGGATAAAATCTTGTATAATCAGGCCAAAAACACACTGACAAAGGAGATTAGAGTGGCTAAAAGAAGCTACACTGAAAAGCTAGAAAACAAGATTTCAGCAAACGACCCTGTATCAGTGTGGAGTGGCCTGTAAGACATTACCAACTACAAGACACAACCCCCCAACACTGTAGGGAATCAACAACTGGCTGATGACCTGAATGTGTTTTACTGATTTGAAAAGCCCAGTCTCACACCCCACACACGCTCTGACCTTCACTTCACTCAAACATCAACACTACCTGCAACCCCTCTCCTCCCCTCTCCTGCTACTCAACCTGCACTTAAGATCTCTGAAGAGGATGTGTGACGGGTCTTCGAGAAACAGAAGACAAGGAAATCACAGGGCCCATACGGTGTTTCACCCACTTGTCTAAAAGCCTGTGCTAACCAGCTGACCCCCATCTTCACACAGATCTTCAACACATCACTAGAGCACTGTGAAGTTCCCAGCTGTTCAAATGCTCCACCATCATCCCTATCCCAAAGAAATCCAAGATTGCAGAACTTGATGACTACAGACCTGTCACCCTGACGTCTGTGGTCATGAAGTCATTTGAGAGACTGGTGTTGGCCCACCTCAAGTATATCACTGGACCCCTTCTGGATCCCTTGCAGTTTGCCTATCCAGCAAACAGGTCAGTGGAAGATGCAGTCAATATGGGACTGCATTACATACCGCAACATCTAGACAGACCAGGGACTTATGCAAGGATCCTATTTGCGGACTTCAGTTCGGCTTTCAACACCATCATCCCTGCATCCCCAGCATCCCCTCTATCTGTCAGTGGATCAGCAGCTTTCTGACAGGAATAGGCAGCAGTTAGTGAGATTGGTTGAAAGGCTGGCTCACTGGCTCAAAACAGTGGAGATGATAGTGGACTTTAGGAGGAACACCCCAGCAACAACCCCGCTCACCATTCTAAACAGCACCGTGGCAGCATTGGAGTCATTCAGGTTCCTGGGCACTTCCATCTCACAGGACCTGAAGTGGGAGTCCCACATTGACTCCATTGTGAAAAAGGCCCAGCAGAGGTTTTACTACCTTCACCAGCAGAGGAAGTTCAACCTGCCACAGGTGCTGCTGATCCATTTCTACACAACAGTCATTGAGTCTGTCCTCTGACTTCTATAACTGTCCGGTTTGGTTCAGCTACCAATTCAGACATCAGAAGAATTCAAAGGATAGTCCGGACTGCTGAACGGATTATTGGTACTCACCTTCTCACCCTCCAAAAACTGTACACATCCAGAGTGAGGAAACAGGCTGAAAAAATCGCTTTGGACCTCATTCACCCAGCACACTACCTTTTTGAACTGTTGCCCTACAGATCTCTGAGTGCCAGAACAGTCAGTTGCAAGAACAGTTTCTTCCCTCAGGCCATTCACCTTCTGAACGGTTAAAACTGCCCCAATACTCTCCATTGTGGCAATACAATCATGTGCATATTCAACTATTCATTCATATTTATATTCCATTTATATTTATTTGATATATCTTACCTCTTCTGCACAATACATTTAATCACCATATAACTGTATATCTGTATATAACATATTTGAAAAACATTATTGCCCTACTGTAGTTTTCTCTATATATTTATCTGTTGTATCTTATTTTTTATTCTTATTTCACTGTTTATGTATATATGTTTATATGTATATTTCAAATGTTTGTATGTATACGTTGTGTATATATATATATATATATATATATATATATATATATATATATTATTTTATTCTCTTTGCACTGGAAGCTTCTGTCACCATGACAAATTCCTTGTGTGTGTAAGCATGCTTGGCAATAAAGCTCATTCTGATTCTGAAGTATAGACAGCACAATGTGCTTATGCTACCAACACACAAACAATTATAATCTTTCTTGTCTTTATTTAACCAGTCCCATTTAAAATGAACAGTGCTGTGGAAAAAGTAAGTGAATCCCTAGGCTAAAGACGACTTTAAAAAAGCTAATTAGAGTCAAGAGTGTCAGAACGAGAGTGAGACAAAGGGACCCAAAAGCAGAAGGGACAGTTCAAATGATTTATTAACAACAGTAAATGTCTATAGGAACAGGACTGGTGAAGGAAGGCGACCCCGTCACTGGCTGCAGTGGCAGGAGAAGAGTCTTAGGTACATGGTAGCCATGCAGTGGGCTAAGGGAGAAGTGTGTTCATAGACAGGTGTATGCATTGTTGAAGTCAGGAGCAGATCCATAGGAAATGTTCGATGAAGCGTGGTGTGGTGCAGAACAAAGCCCAGGTGAAGGAGGGCTGGCATTTTCCCGACATGCAGGCAGAGACGAGGAATCCTTCACTGGCAATTCGTGGGCGGTATGGACAGGCATATGGTGAACTGGAAGGTAACCACACTTCCCGACACGCGGGCAGAGACAGGCAACCAACAGACACACGAGACAGCACCAAATAAACAGAGAGAGCAAGGTTAATGCTTGATAGGTCAAACATTCAGCATAGGCAAGAACACATTCAACATTAAACTACATTTAACTTTAAACATTGAATGATCCAGCATCGGATATGACACATGAGGGGATTTAAATAAGCAGGAAACAAACAAGAGGCAGGTGCCGCTCGCAGCTGAAAGTTGTCATGATCAGCATTCCCATGGAAATAATCAGGGTTCCCAAACTTCCCATGGAAATGCTGATTCCACATGTTAGTGGCACCTGAAACACAAGAGGGCAAAACGTAAACACGCTTTGACCAAAACAAACAGGGAATGGTGATGCCACAGTCCTCATCAGACAAAAACTCAACTTGAGGCAGGGTCTGGCAGCCTGGGAGGAGGCCTCAGGGCGGAGACGACACAGGACTGGGTGGTGGCCACTGGAAAGGTGGCAGAGAACTGGGCGGCAGCTCCTGGATAGGGTTCAAGGGGGAGTGGCTCAGGGGGAGGAGCCGTGGACAGCTCAGGCGTGGACGCTGATTGCGGCAGGGGAATGGCCTTCGTGGCCATGAGCACAGGTTATGACAGGGGAACAGCTTTCATTGCTGTGAGAACTGGCAGTGACAGGGGAACAGCTTCCGTGACTGTGATAAATGGCAGTGACAGGGGACAGGGGCTGTGAGAACCGACATGGACTGGGGAACAGCCTCCGTGGCTGTGAGGACAGGCAGTGACAGGGGAGCAGCTTCCATGGCTGTGAGCACAGGCAGTAACTTGGGAACAGTTTCCTCAGCTGAGAGCACTGGCAGTGACAGGAAAAGCCTCTGTGACTGTGAGCACAGGCAGTGACAGGGGAACAGCCTCCTTGGCTGTGAGCATGGACAGTGACTGGGGAACATCTTTCTCCACTGTGAACGCATGCAGTGACTGGGGAACGACCTCCGTGGTTGTGGGCACTGGCAGTGGCAGGGGAACAGACTTCATTGCTGTGAACACAGGCAGTGACTGGGGAATGACCTCTGTGGTCGTGGGCACTGGCAGTGGCAGGGGAACAGCCTTCATGGCTTTGAACACAGGCAGTGACAAGGGAACAGCCTCTGTGGCTGTGAGCACAGGCAGTGACTGGAGAACAGCTTCCTCGGCTGTGAGCACTGGCAGTGACTGGAGAACAGCTTCCTTGGCTGTGAGCACTGGCAGTGGCAGGGGAACAGCCTTTGTGGCTGTGAGCACAGGCCATGAATTGTGAACGACCTCCGTGGTCGTGGGCACTGGCAGAATAACTGTCTTCGTGGCTGTGTGCACAGGCAAGGACAGGGGAAGGACCTCTGTGGTCGTGGGCACTGGCATTGGCAGGGGAACAGCCTTCATGGCTGTGAACACAGGCAGAGACAGAGGAATGATCTCTGTGGTCGTGGGCATTGGCAGTGGGATGGCCGAGACTTCAGGTGCTGGCTCTGGGACGGATGAGGCTTCAGGCACTGGCTTGTTGATCGTGGCAGGCGTGGACGCTGGCTAGTTGACTGTGGCAGGCATAGGTGCTGACTTGTTGACCATGGCAGGCGTGGGCTCTGGCTCATTGACCGTGGCAGGCGTGGGCACTGGCCGCAGCAAGGAAATGACCCTCATGGGCATGGAGATTGGCAGTGGCAGGGAAAATGCCTCAGTGACCGTGGGCATTGTCAGCAGCAGGGAAATGGCCCTCATGGCCATGGACGTTGGCAGCAGCAGGAAAACAGCTTTCGTGGCCATGGACATTGGCAGTGGCAGGGAAACGGCCTCAGTGACCGTGGGCACTGACAGCAGCAGGGGAATGGCCTTTGTGGCCGTGGATGTCATCAGTAGTAGGGGAATGGCCCTCATGGCCATTGGCAGCAGCAGGCTGTCAGCGACTGAGAAGCAGGTGTCTGGCTCCTCCTCCTCCTTTCCTGGGCGGTGATTGGTTCATCACACCGCAGCACGGCCGGATTGAACACTCGGCAGAGCTCTGCGCCGAATGGCAAGAACGAGGTGCAACAAAGGCGTTCATTGTCCCAAATGGCGGTTCCCCAATCAGCAGCCCTTCCAGTGAGGCACAGGATGATGTAAGCCACCTTCACTCTCTCCGACGAAAAAGCAGAGGGCTGAAGAACAGAGCACATTGTGAGAGAAAGGCACTAACGGATCCCACCTCAACTGAGAATGGAGCTGGAGGGAGGATGTGCGCCTCTTGGTGCCAAGGGGTGTGGGGAACCATCGAAGCCGGTGGGTGTGTATCTTGAGAGGGGCCGGGAGATGGGCGGAGTTGTTTGACCACCACAGTGAGTTCAGCGAGCTGCAATGCCATCATCTCCAATGCCCGGTTCAAAGCGGAGATTTGGTCTTGTTGACACCCCAGCAGGGCTCCTTGCTGTGAGAGGGCGGAGTGAAGAGTCGAGTCCTCCACTAGTTCCATGTGTGGCTAGTTTATTCTGTCAGAACGAGAGTGAGACAAAGAGACCCAAAAGCAAAAGAAACAGTTTAAAGGATTTATTAACAACAGCATATGTCTATAGGAACAGGTTTTGTGAAGGAAGGCGACACCGGCACCGGCTGCAGTGACAAGAGAAGAGTCTTAGGTGCATGGTTGCCACGCAGTGGGCTAAGGGAGGAGTGTGTTTGTAGACAGATGTATGCATTGTGGAAGTCAGGAGCAGATCCATAGGAAGTGTCCATTGAAGCATGGTGTGGTGCAGAACAAAGCCCAGATGAAGGAGGGCTGGCGTTTTCCCGATACGCAGGCAGAGACGAGGAATCCTCCACTGGAGATTCGTGGGTGGCGAGGACAGGCGTATGGAGAACTGGAAGGTAACCACACTTCCCGACATGCGGGCAGAGACAGGCAACCAACAGACACATGAGACAGCACCAACTAAATAGAGAGAGCAAGGTTAACGCTTGACAGGTCAAACATTCAGCATAGGCAAGAATACCTTCAACATTAAACTACATTTAACTTTAAAATTTTATGATCCAGCATCGGATATGACACACAAGGGGATTTAAATAAGCAGGAAACAAACAAGTGGCAGGTGCCACTCGCAGCTGAAAGTTGTCATGATCAGCGTTCCCATGGAAACAATCAGGGTTCCCATGGAAACGCTGATTTGGTGTGCCAGCGGCACCTGAAACACACGAGGGCAAAACGTAAACACGCTTTGACCAAAACAAACAGGGAACGATGATGTCCTCGTCAGACAAAAACTCAACCTGACAAGGTGACAGGACCGTGACATCACCGGAGGGCACACGGCGGTAACTCGTGCACGGCGGTAACCAACAACTGGACTCATGCGCCCACACAAAGTACATACATGAAACACAAGACAGAAAGGGGACGATAATGCCACGGCCCCATCCCATGACAAGGAGTTGTCAAACCTGGCATCCACTTAATGAAATGAAATTGGAGGTGTGGGCTAGAGCTACTTTGACTTATAAAAAGCACTCAGACATCTTGAGTTAGCTATTCACAAGAAGCATCTGCTGACGTGAACCATGCCTCACAAAAAAAGAGATTTCAGAAGACCTCCGATCAAGATTTTCTATAAATGAAGACGATTTAGTACTGTTGCTACTCTCACTAGAAGTGGCGGTCCAGCCAAGACTGCAGAATGTTCAATGAGGTGTGACAGCTAAAGATTTTAGGAACATTGGAACTGGTAAACATCTCTGTTCATGAGTCTACTATACAGAAAACATTAAACAGCCATGGTGTCCATGGCAGGACACCACAAAGGAAGCTACTGTTTTCCAACAAAAACATTGCTGCGTGCCTGAAGTTTGCCAAAGACCACCTTGACACTCCACAATGCTGCTGGAGAAATGTTTTGTGGACTGATGTATCTAAGGTTGAACTGTTTGGGAAGAACATGCAGACATACCAACATAAAAACATCATCCCAACAGTGAAGTACAGTGGAGGGAGCATCATGATATTGGGCTACTTTGCTGCATCGGGGCCTGGACCGCTTGCCAATATTGTGGGAAAAATTAATTCCCAAGTTTATCAAAATATCCTATAGGATAATGTCAGGGTGGCTGTGCACCAGCTGAAGCTCAGTAGAAGTTGGGTGATGCAGCAGGACAATGACCCTAAACATCTAAGTAAATCCACTACAGAATGGCTTCAAAAAAAGTAAATCCACCTTTTGGAGTGGCCCAGTCAGAGCCCAGACTTTAACCCCATAGAAATGCTGTGGAATGACCTCAAGAGAGCCGTTCCCACCAGACATCCTAAAAATATGGCTGAGCTGAAGCAGTTCTGTAAGAAAGAATGGTCCAAAATTCCTTCAGAATGTTGTGCAGGTCTAATCCGCTTGAGGTTGAGGTTTTTGCTGCCAGAGGTGGATCGGTCAGTTATTAAATCCTAGGATTCACTTACTTTTTCAACAGTACAATGAATGTCCAATAAAGACATAAAGATTATAATTGTTAGTGTGTTGTTAGCTTAAGCACATTGTGTTTGTCTATACTTGTGACTTTGATGAAAATGAGATCACATTTTATGACCTATTAATGCAGAAAACCAGCTAATTCCAAAGGGTTAACATACTGTTTCTTGCCACTGCATATATTAAAACAAAGGTGAAGTGTGTAATTTTAGGTTTAGCAGAGGTTCAACATACATAAACCGTCAGAACAAACCGATTCACTAAAATAAATTAGACTTTCCAATGCTTCATATGACAGAGCTATTAAGGAGAGAGTTTGATAAGTTTCATCTCCTTTAATGGTGTCAGGATTCCAAGTGTGTTTAATAGCTAGTGCTCACATGTGTGAGTGCCGGGAACATTTTCAAATTCCAGGACATTTTGTGTCAGATGGAATTACATTTTTCCAGGACAGACAGCCAATAAATGGCAAACCCATGGGTGGCAACCCTAGTGGCTATCCAGCCAGTGCATGTGTTGTGATGTCAATGCAGATTTCACACTTTTTAAGTATTGAAATATTTCTGAAATATTGGTAACATGTTACAACAGAGTTGTATTTGTTAACATTAGTTAACAACATTTGTTAACATGAACTAACAATGAACAATACTTTTACAGCATTTATTACTATTGGTTAATGTTACTTTCAACATATAAAAACGCATTTTTAAAATCAAAAGTTACATATGGAAACATTAGCTACTGCACTATGAACTTACATGAACTAACAGTGCACAACTGAATTTTTATTAACTAGCATTAACAAAGATTAAAGTTATAGTTCACCCAAAAATTTAAATTCCCTCATCATTTACTCACCATCATGCCATCCCAGATGTATATGACTTTCTTTCTTCTGCAGAACACAAATGAAGATTTTAAGAAGAATATAAGTGAATGGTGACCAAAACTTTGAAGCTCCAAAAAGCACATAAAGGCAGCACAAATGTAGTCCATATGACTCCAGTGGTTAAATCCATGTCTTCAGAAGCGATTTGATAGGTGTGGTTGAGAAACAGATCAATATTCCTTTTTTATTATAAATTCTCCTCCCTGCCCAGTAGGTGGCGATATGCACAAAGAATGCAAATAGCCAAAAACAAAAGAAGAAAAATGTGAAAGTGAAAGTGGAGATTTACAGTAAAAAATATTGGCTTAAATATTGATCTGTTTCTCACCCACACCTGTCTCTTCAGAAGACATGGATTTAACCACTGGAGTCATATGGATTACTTTTGTGCTGCCTTTATGTGCTTTCTGGACCTTCAAAATTTTGATCACCATTCACTTGCATTGTATGGACCTACATAGCTAAGATATTCTTCCAAAAATATTTGTTTGTGTTCAGCAGAAAAAGAAAGTCATACACATCTGGGATGGCATGAGAGTGAGTAAATGATGCAAGAATCTAAATTTTTGGGTGAACTATCCCTTTAATAAATGCTGTAAAAAATATACTGTTCATTATTAGTTTATGATACCTAATGCATTAACTAATGTTAATGAATCAAACCTTATTATTTAGTGTTACCGAAATATTTGTTATTTATATGTTGCTTGTTTAAAAATAATTTTGTGAGAATACATGTCTATTTTTCTTCAATGCCGCTTTTTGCTCCCATAAATCTGTTACACCACCTATCAGCAGGGGCTAACTGGACCAATCTTAAACTCTTAGTTCGGACAAACTAGCCATTTTCAAGGTAAATAACTGCCCCAAACTTATGCCATTGGTTGAGCCAGAAGTTGACATGTCTGCTCATACAAACAGATCAATGTTTTGAAAGAGCCACAGTATTTACACCCTTTGGGAAGTCAATCTTACTGTGCAGTGGCTCACTCTGCACATTTAACTGGGATAGCAGAACGTATTTTAACATCGGAAAAATTACACACTTCACTTTTATATGCAAATAACAATCATTAGCACACAAAATCCAATCAGTAAATTTTATAAGACTACTTAAAGCTTACTATATTGTGGGGAAACTGAAAAATATTTTAGAGTGCCGTTATGAAACATTTGTGAGCTTTGCAGAGCCCAGTAGTCTCATATGATAGCTTGAGGGCAAATGTCCTCTTTTTTTAAGCATTTGGCACAAATTTTAAAAGTATCTTGAACTCTTAAACCCTGTCCAATAGTTCAACCTACCATTTCTTAAAAGAAACCCATTCAATCTCCACATATTAAAAGTAACATTTAGTACCATTAATAGTATATACGTTTATTTTTTACGAGGTCCCTGATCATTTCAGTCTGACCCAGTTTGGGCTGCACATTTCAGCATGGATTGTTTTGTGAATCTGTCACAATGTAATGCTGGTTTTGCAAAGAGGCTGGTATTGAAAATGGGTTTAGGCAAACTATACTGGACCAAGCAGCAAACCTGCAACCCATAAGTAAACATTGCGAAAAGGCCATTTATACAGAATTCATAGCAAGCATGTACAACTAAATTTTTGGTGAAAGAAACCTGGATTAACATTATAAGTGGACTTCAGGAAAATAATAAAATGATGGGGGAAAAAATGAACTTGGTACCCAAAGCAATGCAAAAGTATTCCACACCACAAACTGTGAGTCTTACAGAGAATATTGAGCAGGACTGAATCCTCTTTCTGGCCCACGATGTTTTCGGCTCTACAGGTGAGCTCTCGGCCATTGTCATCAGGTGAAAGTCCACTTAGAGTCAACACAGACTGTAGATCCATTTTGTTAATCTATGAGAAGACAACAACACTGGTATCTGATCTGAAGTAGTTTCAGACTGAAGTGTATCTGTCTAAGCATACCACTAATAATGGATGTTTTATTGATTAGAATATGAAAACATTATCAATGAAATAAAATGCATATAAAGTTGCATGGAAAGCAAAAAGATCTAAAACTACAACTGAAAGAAAATGGGTCTCATTCACTGTGACTATGCATGTATTGGTGTGAACAGAAATTATAATTCATCAGTAAGTTCACACTAACAAGTTCAACACCAACTGTAACCACATGTACACAAACAGACTCCCAGGGCCCTAAAAACACAGGATTGTGTGAAGCTGAAATGTTTATATTTATTACTATTAGAAATGTAATAATTAAGTGTTAGAACACAAATGATGATCATTATAGCACAATTTGGGATAGTTTCTGCTTAAAAATGCAGCCGATTGCTAAAGATGAAGGCTTTTTTAATGTGTGTATTATAGTGAGTGTTTTAAATATTAATGGGAAATGCTTTCATGGGTTAGGATCAAGTAGTTGCGGTTTCATGCTGCGTTCAATTGAGATATTTGAAAGACCATTACAGGATGCTAGAAAGATTGTGTTTAAATGTTCTTAATTTGTAAAATGGTGTAAGGGGTAGGTAGGTTAAAACTGATGTGAGGAAGACTGCAGTATTTGCAGTTTGAAGTGCTAAATAGGGTTATGAAAAAATATGCTCTCTGTACATTTGATAATTGCATTAAACATTGTATTACTCTTAGTTTATCATCAGAGTCTTGCTATGGGTCTATAATACAATATAATAGTTGATTTGATGCCAAAGCTAAAGAGCAGAGGCATAACAACCATTAAAACTTAGGGAATTTTCATTTTTGTTGAATTTACCCTTTAACTTCTTCAACTCTAGGGCATTTTTGGGCTGCCGCCTGCAATTTTTCACAATTTAAAAGCTCACCATTCACACATACTGTGGACTAATTGCCAAAAATTGGTCACAATTTTCTGAAAAAAATACAATAAAATAAAAAGATTACAATCTTGTGATTTTAATGATGAATAAAAAAAATATCCTAACTTTGTAAGCATGTAATTCTGGTTCTTAATTTATTCAACTAGATGGCAGCAAGTACTAGAACACATTTTTTTTCCTTGATCACCTTCTGAAATGTAGGTGGCACTCTAATGCATTTTAGCCCTCACAATATGCTCGTCCATAGACATTCAGTCTAATTTTCAGTTCATGCACCACCCCCCTTGTTTCAAATATCTCGGCCTCTGAGTGGACTAGACGCTCAATCTAGCTGTCATTAGAAAGCTGAGATCCTCCCGTTTGAGATTATATTTGATCATCAGTAGTCGATAACATATTTCTGATTATGTATTTAGCATGCTTTTCCTGCTGGACCGCATATTTAGTTGAGGACATCTAAGATAACATTGGATTATTCACACAAGCAAGCTCACAGACAAGTAAAAAATGTAAGGTAAGAGCAGATATAAAGCTTTAGCTATTTGGGGCTTATAGCAGCAGTGATCGGTGCATAAAAGAGACATTTGTATTTGATGTCTTACAGAAATCATAATTCACTTTGTGATTCTTTTGATTTCTTTTTTTAAACTGTGGTATTAGGGCAACAAAATAATCTGTACATTCACATTCCTGAGAAAGATAGCTTTCATTTGATATACAGGTGCATCTCAATCAATTAGAATGTCGTGGAAAAGTTCATTTATTTCAGTAATTCAACTCAAATTGTGAAACTCGTGTATTAAATAAATTCAATGCACACAGACTGAAGTAGTTTAAGTCTTTGGTTCTTTTAATTGTGATGATTTTGGCTCACATTTAACAAAAACCCACCAATTCACTATCTCAAAAAATTAGAATACATCATAAGACCAATAAAAAAAACATTTGTAGTGAATTGTTGGCCTTCTGGAAAGTATGTTCATTTACTGTATATGTACTCAATACTTGGTAGGGGCTCCTTTTGCTTTAATTACTGCCTCAATTCGGCATGGCATGGAGGTGATCAGTTTGTGGCACTGCTGAGGTGGTATGGAAGCCCAGGTTTCTTTGACAGTGGCCTTCAGCTCATCTGCATTTTTTGGTCTCTTGTTTCTCATTTTCCTCTTGACAATACCCCATAGATTCTCTATGGGGTTCAGGTCTGGTGAGTTTGCTGGCCAGTCAAGCACACCAACACCATGGTCATTTAACCAACTTTTGGTGCTTTTGGCAGTGTGGGCAGGTGCCAAATCCTGCTGGAAAATGAAATCAGCATCTTTAAAAAGCTGGTCAGCAGAAGGAAGCATGAAGTGCTCCAAAATTTCTTGGTAAACGGGTGCAGTGACTTTGGTTTTCAAAAAACACAATGGACCAACACCAGCAGATGACATTGCACCTCAAATCATCACAGACTGTGGAAACTTAACACTGGACTTCAAGCAACTTGGGCTATGAGCTTCTCCACCCTTCCTCCAGACTCTAGGACCTTGGTTTCCAAATGAAATACAAAACTTGCTCTCATCTGAAAAGAGGACTTTGGGCCACTGGGCAACAGTCCAGTTCTTCTTCTCCTTAGCCCAGGTAAGACGCCTCTGACGTTGTCTGTGGTTCAGGAGTGGCTTAACAAGAGGAATACGACAACTGTAGCCAAATTCCTTGACACGTCTGTGTGTGGTGGCTCTTGATGCCTTGACCCCAGCCTCAGTCCATTCCTTGTGAAGTTCACCCAAATTCTTGAATCGATTTTGCTTGACAATCATAAGGCTGCGGTTCTCTCAGTTGGTTGTGCATCTTTTTCTTCCACACTTTTTCCTTCCACTCAACTTTCTGTTAACATGCTTGGATACAGCACTCTGTGAACAGCCAGCTTCTTTGGCAATGAATGTTTGTGGCTTACCCTCCTTGTGAAGGGTGTCAATGATTGTCTTCTGGACAACTGTCAGATCAGCAGTCTTCCCCATGATTGTGTAGCCTAGTGAACCAAACTGAGAGACCATTTTGAAGGCTCAGGAAACCTTTGCAGGTGTTTTGAGTTGATTAGCTGATTGGCATGTCACCATATTCTAATTTTTTGAGATAGTGAATTGGTGGGTTTTTGTTAAATGTGAGCCAAAATCATCACAATTAAAAGAACCAAAGACTTAAACTACTTCAGTCTGTGTGCATTGAATTTATTTAATACACGAGTTTCACAATTTGAGTTGAATTACTGAAATAAATGAACTTTTCCACGACATTCTAATTTATTGAGATGCACCTGTATGTTTCATCTATTTTAGTGCTATTTAATATACTTTTATATTCATATTCATATTTCTACCACATGACCTCTAGGTGGCTTTTATTTGCAACACAGATGTTTGAGGTCTTATTTTGTTATTTTAAGTAACTTAAATGCAGAAGTGATGGTTATCTCTGAAAAGTTCAGATTCTAAGCTTGAAAATGTTAGGCGTAAACTTTACTCACAAAATAGCACTCCCTTTTGGACACGCCAGAGTTGAAGAGGAGTGCAAAGAACAACTTATTTGAAAAACGTTATTAACAAGCAGAAGTCAAACCACTGTGGTGGCAAAATGCAAGAGGTAAGCAGCAATCCTAGCACCTACAGTATTTACCAACTTCTGCCTTTCCGAAAATTAGGTAGGACTAATCGGTGAATGTCACATCATAAAATAAATATTCATGAGGTGAACTGTAATATTTTAAAATGTGTCTAAAATTTTTAAAATGTCAAGAGGCTATGTCCGGAATGGAATACTAACTTACTACTGACTGAATATTATGCAGTATGCACTACATACTGCCTACTATTAAAAAAGAAAGTTTAACAGATGCATTATGTAACAATAAACATTTCAAACAGTAGTATGCTAAATTTGTATTTTATGACCACTTCTCATTGCAAAAACTCTTGAAAAAAAATATGGTTATTTTTGCATTTTTAACTCTATCAAACAATCAAAACAAAGATATTTAAAACAGAGCTGCTAGATTTAATGTGTTAATAAAAAATAAAAAAAAATAAAAAAATTCTTTAAAAAGAAACGTGTTAAAATAATTACGCAATTAATCATGCCTCCAGACCGTACATGTTTTATTACCAACTGACTAATTCAGTCAGCAGGGGGAAGTAAGCGCAACTCCATCTGCACAGGAAACGGAGTTGTACAGGCAACAAACCAAAAGCTATTAAAATACAGCTGGATGGAGTAGAGTGCAGGGGCCTCTTTACGCATTTTTTAAAGTTTCAAGCTAAATTTCACTTGACAAAGCATCCTAAAAACGCTGTGTTTACGGCTAGAGATGCTGAAAACCAATAAAACTAGATGAAACCACAGTGAGAATCTTCAAAAGCGTCTGTCTGACGCACGTGTACATAGACCATCGACAATAGCGCAGACTATTGAAAGAACGTACATTGTGAGAACAGCCAAAATTTACCTCAGACCGATTGAAGAACTCGCTGTGAACTGTAGGCCAGTGAAAGGGTTGTGTTCAATGATATGGAAATTAAACAAGTAATATATTGACTTCTAAAGCCACTTTTTGTATTGTCTAATCAATAATTTACCCATTTGTATCAAAAAGGTAATGTCTTTGAATTATCTGAATTATTATATTTATTATACATTACATTTATAGTTATAGACTGAATTTTTTGTATTTAGCAGCCCTTTTTAGCAAATATTGATATATGTGAATAACTGTGAATAATTAGATTAATTAATCTGCATATTATATAATTAATTTTTAAAACATTTTAACTGATTTAACTTCCCTAGTTAAAAATTAAATCTGTAATAACTTTTGATTCATTCATTACACAGACAATGTGAAAGTCAAGACGCGCATTGCATTGTGGTATACAGTATTCTGCACAATGTACTTTTTTGTATACTGTTCATTTAAATAAATGTAGTAGGTCATTTGGGTATTTCATGCATATGGTACAGAAAATTTGCATACTGCACACAATATGCACACTGCAGAAATAGTAACTAGCCTTACACTTAAAAAGGCAAGCATGCGGGGGCCTGGGTAGCTCAGCGAGTATTGACGCTGATTACCACCCCTGGAGTCGCGAGTTCGAATCCATGGTGTGCTGAGTGACTCCAGCCAGGTCTCCTAAGCAACCAAATTGGCCCGGTTGCTAGGGAGGGTAGAGTCACATGGGGTAACCTCCTCGTGATCTTGATTAGTGGTTCTCGCTCTCAGTGGGGCGCGTGGTACGTTGTGCGTGGATCGCGGAGAGTAGCATGAGCCTTCACATGCGGAGTCTCCGCAGTGTCATACATAACGAGCCACGTGATAAAATGCGTGGATTGACTGTCTCAGAAGTGGAGGCAACTGAGACTTGTCCTCTGCCACCCGGATTGAGGTGAGTAACCGTGCCACTATGAAGACCTACTAAGTAGTGGGTATTGGGCATTACAAATTGGGGAGAAAAATGGGATAAAAAAAAATAAAAAAATCAAGCATGGTGTTACCTCGTGGCTGGTTATGAAAGGAGGGTGTTCACTTGAATTTATGCTCCAAGAAAGTTCAGGGGTTGGGGCCCCAGATGCACTACACATCACTGTAGCATTACTTCCTGCCATTTGATTGACCACAGCAGGGATGACGTCAACATGTGGATACTCTGGAAGACAGAAGCAGAATTTATTCATTTTTACTCTAATTTATAGGGATGCACGATATATCGGCCGATATATTATTGGCCGATAACCGGGAAAACAGCTGCAAGCGATAGTAAGCGTGCACACACACAGCGTGTCTGTGTGAGTGAAAGACAAGCTCATGTCACTCTGTGAGGAATATTTCAACATCTCTGCACCTTGTTACATTGTACTGGGTCTGGTTTTAATTCGGGATCACCTGCTGTAAGTAACAACATGCCATTTCCCATATTCTGTTTATGTTTCATGAGGCAATAAATGAAAATGTGACAAAAACATATATGTATGTTACTTGGGGGCGATCATTTTCGCATCACTTCATGAAACATAAACAAAATGTGGGAAATTGCACATTGTTACTTTCAGCACAGCACTGCAATAAAAACAAGTGTATTTTCATTTATTTCTCATTCAATTCAGCATTCATCTGTAATATAGGCACATTCCTGGTTCATGTTACATCTGCCAAACCTTAAACAGCAGTCCAAATTTCAAGCTTTTGAATGACACATATTTTTCAAATGAGACGCTTTTAATGAATTAGCTTGCAGTTCCAGGTTAAAGGATTAAAAATTAAAACTTTTTTGTAAAATATCTGTTATTGGTATCGGCCACAATGAGCTGTGAATTATCGGTTATCGGCCCAGATCATATACATATCAGTGCATCCTTACTAATTTATATGCCATAAAACTACCAAAGGAATTCTAGATTTTAAAAAAAACTCTTCAGAGATACTTTACACATGTGGTTTCTGTGGTGCATGAAAGGAGACATTTTAAACAATCTCTTTGCAGCTCACTTCCATTCAGTGACAGTTCAAAGTAAATGGTCTACATTTATATAGTGCTTTTTTAACCTTTTTTTTTTTTTTTCAAAGTGCTTTACACTGTGACACATTCACCCATTCACACACACACACACACACACACACACACACACACACACACACACACACACACACACACACACACACACACACACACACGCCAATGACAGCAGAGCTGCCATGTAAGGCGCTAGCCTGCCATTGGGAGCAACTGAACCCCAGTTCAGTGTCTTGCCCAAGGACACTCATGTGGAGTCATGTGGGCCAGGAATTGAACCACCAACCCTGTGATTAGTGGCCAACCCGCTCTACCACCTGAGCCACAGCCACCCTGGGTCCAAACCTCTATATACCCAGTCTTCTGAAGCCATATGATAGCTTTGTTTGAAGATCTCATAAACATTTGCATTCAGATTTAAAAAACGGCAGCCAGGTTTATGTCACTGAAGCCAAAACGCCATTAATTCTCACTTGTGTTGTAACTGAATGCAATGTGACAGTTCGAAATAGCGAAATAGAGACTGAGAACTGCATCGGAGGGGAAGATTTTAAATGAATAACAATTTACATTTTGTCTGTTCTGCCCACAAAGCTTTCAGATGGCTTCAGAAGACATAGAAAATGGTTTACACCAGGGGTCGTCAACCTACAGCACGTGTATGTATTTTTTTATGAAGTCTCACGCACCTGCATGCCAACCTACCAATCTACCTACCTGATGTAATTCTACCTTGTAATCATGCAGCGTGTTTTATTTAGTAATGAGCTGAATGAGAAGCTAAACACTATTAAAGTGTGACAAAACTGCGGCAGTCAACCGACGAGACTTAGAGTTTTAAAAAAAAGGACTAAAATATTGATCTGTTTCTCACCCACAAATATTATATTGCTTCTAAAGATATGGATTTAACCATTGGAGTGTTATGGATTACTTTTGTGTTTCCACTCAAAAGTCTGATCACCATTCACTTGCATTGTATGGACCAACAGAGCTGAGATATTCTTCTAAAAAAATTTGTTTGTGTTCAGCAGAATAAAGAAAGTCATACACATCTGGGATGGCATGAGGGTGAGTAAATGATAAAATAATTTTCATTATGGGGTGAACTATCCCTTTAATGAGATCAATTAAAAATGTCACGTCATGTCAAAAAGGTTGCTGACCCATGGTTTATATGGTTCTTTTATGATAAAATTTGTTCTTTTTTGGAACTTGACAGCTGTGGTCACTGTGATTTTCACTGTATGTAAAAAGAGCCGCATGAATTCTTCAATTTCTCCTTACAGTTTTGGAACGACATTAAAGGTGAGTGAATAATGACAGAATTTTTATTTTTGGGTGAACTATTCCAGTAGTCTAACTGCTAAGGTGTGCAACTAAGGGGGCTTTCACACTGGCAGTTTAGTCTGAAACAGAGCACGGTTCGTATGAAAAGTTGGTAATGTGAAAGCTGTTTTGTGAACTGGGGAGCGGACTGTGGTACCAAACCCGAGACTACCTGTAGGAGGTGGTCTGAGCTTGGTTGCAATTGAACTGTGGCGCAGTTCATGTGAGTGAGAAAGCAACCTGTACTCTGGTCCGCACTTGTTCAGGAAGTAAATTGTGCATGTGTTTTTGTCGATTTAAGCATGATGACATCATCAGTGGCACAAAAACAAACAAACACGTGCATCATGAGTGTCAGGGAAACGTTGTGGTACACAGAGGAGGTTTGGTGCCTTTTATATTCACTATAATGCCAAAAGTATTCGCTCATCTGCCTTTAGACGCATATGAACTTAAGTGACATCCCATTCTTAATCCATAGGGTTTAATATGACGTCGGCCCACCCTTTGCAGCTATAACAGCTTCAACTCTTCTGGGAAGGCTTTCCACAAGGTTTAGGAGTGTGTTTATGGGAATTTTTGACCATTCTTCCAGAAGCGCATTTGTGAGGTCAGACATTGATGTTGGACGAGAAGGCCTGGCTCGCAGTCTTCGCTCTAATTCATCCCAAAGGTGCTCTGTCGGGTTGAGGTCAGGACTCTGTGCAGGCCAGTCAAGTTCTTTCACACCAAACTCGCTCATCCATGTCTTTATGGACCTTGCTTTGTGCACTGGTGCGCAGTCATGTTGGAACAGGAAGGGGCCATCCCCAAACTGTTCCCACAAAGTTGGGAGCATGGAATTGTCCAAAATCTCTTGGTATGCTGAAGCATTCAGAGTTCCTTTCACTGGAACTATGGGGCCAAGCCCAGCTCCTGAAAAACAACCCCACACCATAATCCCCCCTCCACCAAACTTCACAGTTGGCACAATGCAGTCAGACAAGTACCGTTCTCCTGTCAACCACCAAACCCAGACTCGTCCATCAGATTGCCAGATGGAGAAGCGTGATTCGTCACTCCAGAGAACGCGTCTCCACTGCTCTAGAGTCCAGTGGCGGCGTGCTTTACACCACTGCATCCGACGCTTTGCATTGCACTTGGTGATGTATGGCTTGGATGCAGCTGCTCAGCCATGGAAACCCATTCCATGAAGCTCTCTACGCACTGTTCTTGAGCTAATCTGAAGGCCACATGAACTTTGGAGGTCTGTAGCGATTGACTCTGCAGAAAGTTGGCGACCTCTGTGCACTATGCGCCTCAGCATCCTCTGTCATTTTATGTGGCCTACCACTTCGTGGCTGAGTTGCTGTCAATCCCATCGCTTCCACTTTGTTATAATACCACTGACAGTTGACTGTGGAATATTTAGTAGCGAGGAAATTTCACGACTGGACTTGTTGCACAGGTGGCATCCTATTACAGTACCACGCTGGAATTCACTGAGCTCCTGAGAGCGGCCCATTCTTTCACAAATGTTTGTAGAAGCAGTCTGCATGCCTAGGTGCTTCATTTTATACACCTGTGGCCATGGAAGTGATTGGAACACCTGAATTCAATTATTTGGATGGGTGAGTGAATACTTTTGGCAATATAGTGTATGTGTGTGAGTGAGCATGCAACCTGCTGTGTCCTCAAAAAAGATGTATCATATATAAAGTAGTCACCTTCTCCTGGACACATACAACTGCTGAATTACGGCATGCAAAGCACAGAGGCCACAGTGTCGTTTACTCTAGTGCACATCATGTCACAAAATTCATTAAAAAAAACACACTAATATAGTGACCCACGTTGTGTTTTCCATCATGTGCATGTTTGTGATGTTGCAAGTTGATCACAGAAAAGCACTGGGGTTCGACAGAATCATACGCGAGTCTGAAACCAGACCAACGCTCCAGGGGGCGCCGGAAACAATCGCACTCGGATTCGGACCACAGCAAACGTGCCCTGTGTGAAAACCACCTTATCTGTGCATTGAACAATATATACAGTAGTTTCAATTTCATTACCACATGAAGGAAGAGAGAGTCTGGTGAGGGCTTTTGCTCTCCCTCCATCCTGCAGACATTGCAGCCCCTCTTTCTCACTGTCATCCAGCATTTGTTTAATCCAGATGTTCTCACATACACATTGCAAAGGGTTCCCAGACAGCAATCTACAGCAAACCAAAAGAAATGGTTGATTATGCTTACATGCTGTACAAACAGCATACTGTATGTACATTAATGCAGTTCTTGTACTGAAAAGGTCTTACAAAGTTGACATGTTTGAGTTACGAATTGCCATCCATGAGAGTGTTGATAAGTTATTGTCTCTGAGATTCCTATAGATATAGAAAAGAGAAAAAAGCAGAATTAATTTGAAATAAAAAATAACAATATACTGTAGAAAATCTTTTTGAAAACATAACACATTTCTTTGAAGCTAATGTGTGTAACTTTTTGGATGTTAAAACACCTATCTATTATTTATATTCTAAGACAACTATTTACAAGGTTCATTTCCTGGAAAACTGTATGACTAGCCCAACATAGCAACATTGACTTAACCAATGACATGAGTTTTGGGCGGAACAATTTGTTTATTCGACCAATGACAGACGTGAGAGGAGTGTTTGGGAAACCTGTTTGAAAACAGTTATTATTTTTCCAACTCCGTTTGGTGATGCTAGCAGCACAAAAATTATGCACAGGGTTAGTTATTCGAAAAATGTCAATTCTGTTGTCATTAACTCGTCCCACTTGCATCTCAACATTGAACACAAAAGGAGATTTTGGGCAGAATGTTAGGGAGTGACAGCCTCAGTCACCGTTCATTTTTATTGTATGGAAAAAAGCTGCAATGAAAGTGAATGGTGACTGATGCTAACATTCTATCTTCTTTAGTGTTCAGTCGAAGAAGGAAAATCATACAGTTTTGGAATAACATGAGGGTGAGTAAATAATGACAGAATTTTAATGTTTGGATGAAATATCCCCATTTCAAATCATTTAAAAAACACTTACAGATATTGAAGTTTCGAATTGTTGAAGAAGGCCATCGTAGATACAGATGTCAGGTGAGTATTGGTCACTGTTCTGCGGGAGGCAAATGTTTACAGCACATAAGTTCTGCTGTCCTATAAGGTGTCATTAATACTTTATATACTCTTCATAATACCAGATACTCACAAATTCCTGAGATTTGAGTAGAACTTCATATGGTCCTCGTTGATTGTTAATAGCTTTTTTTGATTTGTGATGTATCTGTCGAAAGAAAAAATTATTACCCTTTCAAAAAAGGTAACACTGTACAATAACGTTCCATTTGTTAACTTTAGCTAACAATATTAGTTGGCATGAACTAACAATGAACTATACTTTTACAGCATTTATTAATCTTGGTGCATTAATTAAAATATAAATTTCAGCATATAGTAATACATTTTTAAAATCAAAAGTTGAATATGGTAACATTAGCTAAAGCACTATGAACTAACATGAAGTTACAATGAACGATTTTATTTTTATTAACTAGAATTAACAAAGATGAATAAATGTTGTAAAAAATATATTGTTCATCGTTCAAAAACACATAGTATTATCATGGTACTATTATCATGCCCAAATATAACCTGGCAACACCATGGTACTTTGATACCAACAGTACAGAATGATTACTTTTAGTAATATAATGGTCATTTTTGGTATGTTGTTGTTATAGTAGTATATGTTTCAATAACATATCAGAGAACAAACAATTTAACTAGATTTAACTACGCCTAAAAATAATCAGGCATAAGATGATAATACCATGGTACTTTGCAGGGGCGTCATGCACATATATATATATATATATATATATATATATATAAAATTTTTGAGGGGGCACAAAGGTCAGCTATATTTACAATATTTTTATCTTGCGCAGTGTGTGTCATAAGCAGTCATGCATGACAAAGTGGCTGATGTCTCTTGAACGAGCTTGACAAGCGCCTCCGCCTCGATCCGTTCAGCCGCCCACCGCCTTTCTCCCATTGAAAATACGGAACCTGCGGCTACCGAGGAACCATGTAAAATCGCCTTTTGTTACTTTAAGTTTTTTCAATGACTGGAATTAGGACATAAGCTGCTGCAAAACCTGTCAAATGCATTTCAGTGCCAAATGAAATGAACAGCAACTGATCAAACAAAAACATACACATAATCCATATTAGACTATAAAAAACTGATTGACTCTTCCACAGACGTCAGACATAGTTGGCAAACGTTAACTCCACTGAAGTTTATGCATATCATTTGTCTTTATTACCATAAGGCCTAAGAAACTGCTAGAAAAATCACAAAACAAATTGAGCCCAAAATTGTTCTTATTTTTCTGATTTGATATTATATATCTCTGGGTGTAAATAAGATGGCTCAAAAAAAGTTTTTTGTTTTGTTCCCAATCATGTCAACTGTATTTGAGAACATTTTGTGTTGGCAAAGCAATCAAAAGTTATAGCATTACAAAAATAATTTATCATAGAGTCCAAAAACATCTCCAAGTGTCCAAAAGCCTCTCCAAACAAATAAAACATAATAACTGTACATAAAAAAAATGCAAACACAACAACTAAAGGTATGCATAGCATGTAGACATGATTTTAGTAATGAGATTTCACAGAATGAGTTTCATTCTGTGCCATTTAAGTCATCATTGAGTTTGTGTCATTTATTTGGCGCCATCTCCTGGTGGCCATATGTAACTTTGTGTTTTGGTGGATTATCTAATGATCTATGCATCCGATTAACTTGAGTGGGGGCTCCTTTGAAAGATAATTACCTCCTCTAAGTATTGGTATGTGATATTTTATTTTCCGTTTATATTTCTTAGTTATAAGCGAAAACACGGCATACAAGCAACACCAACATAATTGTCAAAGACATATACTTAGCTTTTACTCGCAATATATTTGTCTGTGAGTAAAACAAATAGATGGGTTGTATTCTACTCTTTGAGAGCTTTCCAACTACATATGACACGACTGTTTGATCAGTTTGATGTTTTTACTAATTGCAATATATGTACAGTGCAAATTTCTTTATAAATTATCAAAACAGAACACTTCTAATTTGTCTGAAAATTTCAAAGCACTTTGTTTTGGTCATAATGCCTACATACATTAGAAAGTACAGCTTTAAGCTTTCAAACGATACCTATTTTGTGTTGTTCAAGACCATAATTTGATATTTTTTCTCACGGGCCCGAACGTTTTAACACCTGTTTGTCACTATGCACTGCAAAATATTTCTGATCCATGAGATCATTGCGTGCAATGTCTAAAGTTTGATTCTGAGGTATTTCGATCTAATATTTTATCATTTTTTAAATTTTGCAAATTTACATAGCCAATGAGAATACCTACAATTATCACATTTAAGTTGAGACAAAATACTAATTTATCACTTTCCGTTTTGTTCAAGGTGATCAAATCAAAAGTTTTTAAAGAACTGTCCAATAAGAGAAAGGCTTGTATTTGGGGTAAAAATGCACTCCAGTTGCAGGGGCTAAAGGCCCCTATAAAACACATTGTTTTTTTTAAGTGGTGCGAATAGATTTGTTATGGAAAATGTCCAAAGTGGGCTCACATTGATTGATCCAATCACAATGAAGATTAATTTGTTTATATAATATTTTAGATGTTATGAAATGCCAAATGTGGTTGAAATTAACAGGAAATGTTGCACCCTTGCCACCTCTTTAAAAAAAACCTTGTGTTATGATTTACTTTCACACAAATTATATTGCACCATCAATATTCTATAAAAAGAAATGTATTTTTTCAATCTTGAAACACTTACAGCCAGACAATATATATATATATATATATATATATATATATATATATATATATATATATATATATATATATATATATATAAGAAAAAATAAATAAAAAGAAATGCACATTTACCCCACCGTTTAACACGTAACTCCAAGGTACTTCAAAGAAAACCAGGAATGCATGTCCAAAAAACATGGCAATACTATGGTAGGCTACTCGTTTGTGAGTAAAGTAAGTTTCAATAATATTATCTGTGAATAGCATTTTGAAACAGCTTAAATAGACGCACCATCATTTGACATCCCGCTTATCAAACTAGTTAATAAAGGTTTGCATGCATGAGAACGACATGATTTCACTACAGCATATGTGGGTCCGCTGCGCTGTTGTCGTGGAAACGGAGTGACATATTTGCGTAGGCGCCGATGCCTCTTGCTCTGCGGACACGTTAGACTACTCCCCAACTAACCTATAAACAACCATTAACGTATGCAACTCCAACTAACGCACAAGTATGCGTTTAGTCAACGTTTATTTCAGAAAACAGCTTAAATACGGATGCATTCCTGATTTCAGGCGCGAGTCGTTTGAGTCATTTGACTGTCTCTCAAATCGACTCGTCTTTCAGTGGTGTCTAATGCAAGAACTCACGAGCGATACGTCTCTATGAACCGGACGCTGTATCGAATTGCCTTAAGTGGACAGTATATACATTTTACTCGTGTAACGGGATAATGTTGTAGTATTTTTCCTATTCTGCTGGCATTATAAAGAGAAAGTCTGCTAAGGTGAGTCAGCAGCCCACAAAATGATGGTCTGAGGGGCCACCTTTGAATGTCAACTTATAGCCTAACCACTTACATCCACACACACAGACGACACAATGTCCATGGTGTTATTTAATATAGCCTATGATAAGTCAAGAGCTCACATTCATTTTACGCCCTGAATTATTACAGCAAACTCCTAATATGTAACGGTGGAAGGTTATGGATTAAAAAGAAGAAGAAAAGAAAAACCTTAAATAATGCACTAGACTTATTTACAATTAAACAGCGCCCTCGATAAATTAATAAATCTCCCCACGCTTCTCGCGCGCGCGCGCACACACACACACACACACACTCACTCACTCACTCATAAACACACGCAAACACGCGCGCGCTCTTTTGTATCACTCGCTCAAACGCTCGACTTACATATCCGTGATGTTTTCCATGTCACTCTCCGGCATCAAAACAGGGAAATCCTCGATCCCCGGTTCTTGATCGATACACGAGATCCTCGAGCCATTGCACGAGCACGATACAGGGCAAGCCGAGCTGAGCCTCAGCAGCTCGAATAAAAGCCCACACAGCCCCCAGAGAGCCATTCCACGAACCCCTGCCATCATAGCAGGTTATTGCCCCGTATAAGCAATAAAACCCAAATGTTGTGTAATAGCGTCTTGTAGTGTTTCAGCAGTTCCGCGATGAGCCGCCGCTGCTGTGAGATGCGCAAAGACGTTGTGCGCGAGGCGAGACTGTCATGGAGTGGCCTTCTCCGGTCTCCGCAGAGCGGTGATAATAGCGCGATGTGAAATTTCAGCACCGCAACTTTTTTTTTTTTTTTTTTTTTTTTGAGGGGTGCCAAAATAGTGCGCTATCTAGGTTTGGCTTCTTCCAGACACTGTTGTAAAACGTGTGGCCGCAGGCTGTCTACGGGCTGCGGTGCTGATGCTGAACAAGCGAGACTGTGTGTGCGCGCGTGTGTGAAGAGGCAGCAGCGCGTTCACCTGCAAGCGTCTATTGATTACCGACCGCATCTCCCTCAGCAATCGCTGTAAATACACGTGGAGGGGGGGGGGGGGGGGGGGGGGGGGCATGCTTAAGATGCTCTCAACGATGAGATATCGGCAATAATTGATCATCAGTGGTGTCAATGGGGCGATCTTTGGGAGATTTACGGTTGCAGACGCGTGAATATTCGGTAGTCACGCGCATTGTTGTTATATCGATTAAGTTTGACTTTTTAAATATTTTCCCCACATTTCAATCTGTTTTGACCCGGAACGCGAGGCTGTGTTGAATTTCCACTGTGTTGCTCTTTAAACCACAAACATGATGAATAGCCATTATAACCGGAGTGTGACGTGCGGTTTGACGCACAAGATGGGCTGCATCTAGAAAAATAATTACTAAACAAAAATGCCAGGCTGTTTTTTTTTTTTTTTTAAACTAGGTATGTCAGTTTTACATTCCAGTCGGGATTTTGGTGATGCATAGACATGTGTAAAAGGAGACTAAATAAATAGAGAGCTTTAAATAGTAACACCTTGTCTTGTTTACCTACACAGTCAGTCTCTTGGGAGGGATTCGGAAAATGTGCGCCTTTAAATTTCACATTTAACTGCAAAACTGCAAGTCTGCGCTAGATTCCACTCATACACACAATTTGTGTTTTTTATTCTGCTGGATTTAATGTCATAGTGAAATGGTGATAAAATGTTATGGTTATTTTTTACCAGGAGAGGACGAAAAAGACTAAAATTGGGCTATACATTTTTTGAGCTGCAATCACAGAAATGACCCACTATCGCAAGATTTTGTCAATTAATCATGTGCAGCCAGTGCAGGATATGAATTATAGATATCTTTCAATTTCAGTAATTAAAATGATACATTTTTATACCAGCAATGGAAATCCTAGTGGAAGTGCGAATTTTTGATATCTGTATAAGGTTTGCGCTATCAAAAATGACGTAATAACTTTAAAAATTAAAGAAAATGTTTTTTTGGCGAGGTAAATAGTGTGAAAGATTAACTACTTTCTAAATTGAATAAGTTGGAACTTGGAAACATTAAGTAAATTCTACATGTATACTCAATTCAAACATGTAAAAATGAATGCTCTAGCTAGCGGCTTAATGATTATTTATGATTTATTTTTTATTTTATTTTATTTTTTTATCTTGCATAATGCGTCATCATGTATCAATCATAAAAGTAGAAAACCTTGTCACTAATCTGAGTAAATTTCACAGGTAAAGAAAATATGTGAATTTGACTTAACTTTTCGAAGCTGGTGTTCCCAACATGCACTGGGCTTGAATAATTAATGAGCTTGCATGGTTCCACTGTTTGCAAGTTTATTTACACCATTTTTATTGTTGATTTTGTTTTAACGTTTGGTAAATTGTTATTATGTGAACTCTGAAGTTCAATTTCTACTCAAATGTACCCATTCATGATTTTTTTTTTAAAAAATACGTGTTGGTTGTTACCATCATCATCTTGTGTTAAGGTCTGCGCTCAGCTCTACAACATGTTTTAAAGGTATGTAATGCAAGATTATGTTATTTAATTAAGCAATAAGGTATAAGAGGCTGTGCTATATTGTGAATATAGCCATGGCTGGAGGAGTGTCTTATTGCTTTTATAGAACAGTCACCACAAAGTAAAAAAAAACAATTATATTATGTAGGTAAATTCATTAAATGCCGTCCTGCCACCAGAAAATATTCACCTTATTCAGCCCCGCCCCTTTTCTGCACTCTACTCTTCCGAATTTTGTCATCTAACTTCCTGTTTGTATTGAAGCTAATAAGAGTTGATCAAAATGGATTAGGTGTGGGAGCACAGATGTTATTTTTCATCAAGAGTTGATGAAAGGAGCTTTTTCTGTCACTGCAAAAGTTTTCTGTAAAACGTTTTTTTCCGAAACACACAGAGGTTAATTGGACCTGGCAGATCACATTCAGACAGCTGTGACATAATGCACTTTTTCACAATAGAAGCGTTTAATTGTTATAGGTGTATTCTGCTTTATTTTTAGGTTTCAACTTGTTAATAATTTGTGTTAAAATGTGTAGTTGACATGAAATTTCAAACAGTGACAGATCGTATTATTACACATGGAAGTTCAACATTAAAGAAATAACAATTGTACTTTTTAAAATTAATGTCACCATACATATTTTAGAGGCTTAAATGTGATTAAAATTGTAGTAAACAGAAATAAAAATAAAATAAAACATACACTTTCACATGTATACTGTAAGTATGTATGTGTCTATAAATGTAGTTGCACCTCTCCCCAAGTTTAACGCTCATAAATCTGCTTATCTTAACTATAATGCGGTGGGTGAATGACATGAGATGATGGTCAGAGTTGTGGTACAGAGATACTTTTAATGACTTTGTGTTGTCTCTTGGAGTTTCATGAGCTCAGAGGCACATCAGTACGTCCACAGCATGAAGGTAGGATCTTGTGGATTTATGAATGAAGTACTCTTGTTTTAAAATCTCCCCACTCTGCTTCCAGTTGTTATGACATCCCCTGAACACTTTAAAATACTCATGATAGCTAAATCCACTTCGCTAGCTAATTACACTTTGACATCAACACCACAGAAATCTATATAGAACCGCTAGAACGGAAGTTCGGAGACAAAATTTTCAAGATGGCTGCGCCCTAGCTTCACCAGTGCATAAGGAATAGTCCCTGGCAGTAAACAGTAAACAGAATGTTGCTAGGCAACAAGAATAACTGTTAGCTATGGGTGCTGCAGAATGATATAAATAGAAGTTTTGCGAAGAGGTCAGAGCTGTGATTTATTATGAATAAAGCACAGCTGTTGATCAATCAGCATCGAGGACTGGAACTATCCGTTTTATAAATAAGCAATAAGGCATGAAATGCCTGTTAACCTTATGCGCCAGAGAAATTAGCGCAGCCAGGTCTAGCGTATTCTATATAGATTTCTATGGTGTTGATGTCAAAGTGTAATTAGCTAGCGAAGTGGATTTACAGGTTGTAGAGTTGCAAAAAGTTATCATGAGTATTTTAAAGTGTTCAGAGAATAAAAACGGAAAGCAGAGTGGGTAGATTTAAAACAAGTTTCATTCATAAATCCACAAGATCCTACCTTCAAGCTGTGGACGTACTGATGTGCCTCAGTGCTCATGAAACTCCAAGAGACAACACAAAGTCATTAAAAATATATCTGTACCACAACTCTGACCATCATATCATGTCATTCACCCATCGCGTTATAGTTCAAATGAGTATATCATGGCAAACATACTGAAAATTAGCACCCAGTCGGTCAATTCGTTATATGATGAACTGTTTCCACACAAAAGCAGTTTATGCAGCAGTCTGAGGCTTCTTCTACATTCAGTTACATTCAAACAGCACACCTTGTTGACCGTTCCAAGATGGCGACAAGGTTGACGTATCCGAACCAGACGAATGTGGCATCAATGCATGGTTATCTATGGTTGTTAGGCACGATGCCAAGTGGAGTGCCTGCAACCCCTTCAGCTGTGACTATATTCACAATATGGCACAGCCTTGAGTGCCTTATTGCTTTTATAAAAGTCACCACATAGTAAAAATATTAAGGACACAAATGTTCATTAAAACATTATATTTTGTAAATAAAATAATTAAATGCCATCCTTCCAGCAGAAAATATATTCAACAGAATGTTGCTAGGCAACAAGAATAACTGTCAGCTATGGGTGCTGGAGTGATACAAATAGACGTTCTGTAAAGAGGTCAGAGCTGTGATTTATTATGAATAAAGCACTGCTGCTGACCAATCAGCATCCAGGACCGGAACTATCCGTTTTATAATAGATTACATAGCATGTATTATGTTTCCCTGTCAAAGTTTTTCATATGCCATGTGGTACATGATCAAACGTGTGTTTATCAAGAAAGTTCAAAATGTGAAATGTTCTAATAAAATGTTCATACAATTTAACTACCACGTACATCATATTTGTAGTAAAAGTTATTTTATTAACTGAAATTTTTAAGTTACATTTACTCACTCACTTTAATCAATATTGTCATGAAGGTAAGTATTTCCTTAGTTTTATACCATTAAAATTGACTTAGAAACACTTTGTGTAAAAACTTGTGAAATTAAGTAAACCTTAGTCTTTTTTTTCAGTGTGGAATTACCCATTCTTGATATCAAAAATAAAAATTTAAACTAGTAAAATCAGTCATTCTTGATATCTGTAACTGCATTTTCACTAGTAGAATTTCAAAATGATTGGTCATTCACTTCATCATATCTATAACTAATTTCTTACTAGCTGAAATTCCACATAGCCTATCAGCAGTGCACTTCTTAAAAATGATATTGTTTTGATACTAATAAATAATTACATTGTTACCTGTGCAAATATCCCTACCTGATATCAACAACTGAATTACAACTAGTAAAAAATGCTATTTTTTATATATATCTATAGTGTGATTGTAACTTGTAAGAAAGCCTTTTAATGTGTTTTTAATTATTCTCCAATTTATTGATATCTGAAATCAATTTCTAGATATATTAAATTCCAAATATAACATGTTGAAATACATTTACAGATAGTGAAATGGATGCAGGGGTCGGAATATGGCAAGCGTGTGGTAATTATTGGCACACGGTCGATAGCGAGAGAGTAGACAAACCTCCTTACACTCTCACTCCAAAGAATTACATTAACATATTCTCTTGTATCTTGTGCATTCATACTTTTTTATGGAATTAAGATGTCATTACAGCGGTCTATTAATTACCGAGCGTTGAAGAGTCCCGAATTTTGCACGTATCGTTCCAAAATAAATACATTAATTTATTATAATGGATCTATTCTTATGTAGCCTGTTAACTACTTTATAAGAGCTTGCGATGTATTTTCGGAATTCTGAGCTCTTTATTCGGCCAGCCACCATGGGTCAGTTTTCTTCCAGTTATAAATGAATACACAAGGAGAAATCAATTAGCAAGTAAGCTTAATACAAAGGCCTTAATACATAAGAAATTATTAATACCCCTAAATTACAAAGGAAACTAATAGCCATTCAGGAGAGATCACCGCCGTTTATTTTAAGAATGCTTATTAATGTAAGAGGTGGACTGAATCAGGTGATCCGTCAGAGGGGGCTTTTGTCGGCCAGGCGGCTTCTCGCTATCGCCCGTGTGCCAATAATTACCACTGCCATAGATTTCCGACTCCTGCATCCTTTTAAGCCTTGCAGTAATGAGCAGTCTGTTCTCCAGCCCACACTCTTCCCCGATCCCGTGGTAATGGTACAGACCGCAGCGCAACTTGCAAGACGCAAAAAAGTTACAAATAGAAAATTGGTCATATAAGTCATATATTCAAAAAATAATTCACAATTTAGAAAAAGTAAAATTGCAGAAAAGAGGAGGAAAAAGTCAGTTATCCATTCATAAAGTAACCGGAAAAAGGAATAATGAAAGTTTCAACCCGTTTTTCTATTTTGTCTGAAAAATCAGCTGCAAGCATACACGGATCCTAACTGAATGTGTATTTCTGCAAGTAATGACCTTATTTTTATATCAAGAATTAATGTTTTTACTAGTGCAAACCTAATTACTGATATGAAAAATGGCATTTTCACCAGTAGTGTTTCCATTGCTGATATCAAGGATTAGTATTTTAACTCATTCAAATAGAATTGTAGATATATGTGACGAGGAGGAGGGTGGGGCCAGGCCCACAATCGGGCCAATCAGCGGAGGATAGGGGTAAGTGCAGCGGGATGCGGCAGTTCCAGAGAGAGAGAGAGAGAGAGAGAGAGAGAGAGAGAGAGAGAGAGAGAGAGAGAGAGAGAGAGAGAGAGAGAGCCACAGGCAGCTGCCCTGTGTGCCTTTGTGTTGTGTGTCTTTTTGTTTCATTAAATATTATTTTGACCGTTCAGACAGTTCCCGCTTCATTATTTCCCATTTCTAACCTTGTTACACTATAATTAATATCCTGCACATGCACTGTAAAATCTAATTAGCTGACCTTACTTAGAATTTATTTTACCATGCTTTTTCTAAGTAAACATACTTATTTGTCTCAAGTAAAGTGAACTTAATTATTTAAGTACAGTTTACTAGTTAAGTAAACTTAACTCATCTGTGATCAAAGTATTGGTGTCTTCATTTATTTAATTAACTAAATTGAGTTATAGCATATCTTATAAAGTATAAGGGAAACTATGACTAGACTATAGGTTGCCCATATGCCCATATCTCATCAGTACTTCGAAGTGCACATAGATCTGCACTTTTGAAAAGTACAAATAGAGTAGAAAATGACTTAAATGTAACAGGCTCCAAGTTCACTTATCACCCTCATGACTTCACACAAACGACTATCAAACAGCTACAACAAAACAACAACAATAGTCATAAGACTTAAAACTACTATTTTTTTTAATAACAATTATTATATTATGCCATAAGTTCCCTTGTCTTGACCAAAACATACATATTTATTCAAGTGCAAGGGCTTATGGGTATCCCACACAGCCGCAATTTTTTATTTGATAATTTTGAGTTAGTACTCGAAGCCAAAGTTTAAAGATATTTTATATATTTGAGTTATGATTCTAAAATGTGCCATTTTAAGTACTGTTTAATTAGGAACACTTGATTATTTTTACCAATGACAACTCTAGGGTTTAGAGAGTAACTGTAACTTAATTAACACTAGAAAGAATAGTAAACATCAACAACAACAACAAAAGCTTAAAGTTTCACTAAGTAACTTTAGACTTTGTGTCATCTTGTACACTGACACCTAGCAGCTTGGATGCAGCATCATTTAAAATCAATAGTTTTCAGTTTCAGATGCCATTGTAGAAATGTAGTATTCACAGGCAGCCATGATTACTTTAATCAATGAGTGAAAGTGTCAAATAACAGGGCAGTTACTGAGATTAAGCGAGTAGTATTCAGCTGGTCATGTGATTCAAACATGGCCGCCCCCATGAGGGACCCTCTCCATGTAGAATAAAACAGCTTTTATAAGGTTACTGATATGACTGGAGTCTTTATTTTAATGTGAGTGGTTATGCTATCCTTCATATATTGCAAAATTACAATTAATGTCTTTAGGAATTAAACTTTTTTAATGAGGACAAATTCATGAGCCTAAGGTGCACTTTAAGTTGCTTGGGATATTCCCATCAGGAAAACAATATTTATTCATAGAAATGAGACAAACAACAAATTATATTACTACAAATACATTAGCTAAGAAAGTGATATACATTAGTCCTTTATTCTTGTCCGTTTGACTAGTTTTGTATATTTTGACAAATTTGATGCAAATGATACAAGATTTTGCACACATTGAACTGTCAAATCCACTTTTTCCAGACAATCCGTCGTGAAATGGGGATACAAATAAATCGTATTTATTTATGATGTCCGTTGCAAAGCTTTTAAACATAGAATAAAGACACAAGAGCGCTTCTCAGTTGCTATGGCGATAGCGAAAGCCAAAGGGTGGGACAACACGATATAACTGACAGCGTTCTTATCCAATTAGATTCTTTGTTTTTATATTGAAAGCTATTCTAACCAATGACAATGCGAGTTTGAGTTCCAGCATAGCCAATCGCAGCGCTCAAGAAATGCACGTCAACCTACATTGATATCAAAGTATAGACGGCGCAGAAATAACGAGCGAAAAGTGGTGTGACAAAACGGCTGCCTGCAGGTTTGTTAAATGTTTTGATAAGCATTGCAATAATTGCACTTTAGGCTATTTTGTTTTATTTTTTAATTTCAGGAGTAATAAATGACAAAGGTGTTGAGCGTTAATTAGAGCATTACATGTATTTGCGCTGCTGTAAATGACCCAGCACGCAAAGATAAGCAATTCTCAAAATGGAGCGAGTTTCCTACTGATGAGAGGCAACAGTCGTCGACCACGCAACTTTACATCATTTTCGCTGTTATCTACAAAACGGAGACTTATACACATAAACGAACTGCTAATACATATGTTTAACATATGGACGTACAAACCTCGTGTTGTCATTTTGCGCGAGTCCGCTTGAAAACAAGCCATTTTGTGCCCATAGATCGCCAGCAAGAAAGGGCTCGTTTACTGTCACTTTTGAGGCAGACAGTCTCGTTATAGTTCGCTAAATGCAGAAGTATTTCTCTTGTGGATGCTGCTGTGTTGATAATCATGATGGCTTAAGGGAACCGTTACCGTAAGGCTAGTGGGCTAAATGCTACCTGCGCACCATTTTGAAAGCAGTGGGCCTTAACTAGTCCTTTTAAACTAACGCGAGTGCTAGTTAACGAGAGGCTTCTTTTGGATTTATTTTAGTGGGCGAAAGTGTACTTTGCCTGTCGCCGGCCTTGTTTATTTTCTATATAATTTCAGGTAATTTGCACGTCATGCTCGTCCTCAAATAACCATTCATTGTATAAACTGTTTGTTTAAATTGCAGGTAATGAAAGCTCGAGCTGAAAATATGAGTATCCTATTATATAAGTGCCATGGCTTTTTGGACACATACCCTGTTTTTGGGGAGACACCATGGTGTTCTTTCTGCCAACAGTTTGGAGCACCATGTAGCTTAGTTTCTGATCTGTTTTAAACCTCAGCCCTCTCTGTGTCACAGAGTTACCGGTCGAGGACAGCCTATTCCAGATTCACTGCTGGCTGAAGACAATGGATACAGAAATTGAGCAGCAGGAAGAAGAAACCACATTCAGCAACACTGACACTAACGGTAACATATAATCTCTGAATCGCACAATACCTCGAAAGCTTACATATCATATCTGCATTTTCTGCAGAAAGCTTTCAGTACACATAGCTGTATTTAAAGTCAACTAGAATCAAACTGGACCCTATTTACTGTTCTGAACTTATTCATTGGTGCAAATTGTTCCAAAGAAAAAACATGTTATGTTGTCTATATGTAATAACTTGCTCCGCCTCTGAAAGCAATTCACTTTTCAGCTGGCGTGACCAATACCTGGCTAAATGTCTGATAACACTGTATTCAGCACAAACTGGGCTACAATAATATGTGAGCAACATGTATGTACATGTTTGTATTTTTGAGAAAATAACATTTATGCGTGGTTTTTGAAAAAAACAAAAATTAAGTCACTGAAATAAGGCCATATAACACATACTAAACATTTGTTCACAAGACTTTTGAGGACTGGATCTTGTAGCCTAGAGTTTTTGCTACAAAAATGATGTGAAAACCATCCTGACAACTCATTCATACAAAACAATATAGTCATTTAACTTTTGTAAGACACTTTTAGTGTTAGAAAGGCCATATGCGAGGAGGCGTGGATGATCATGAATGTTGATGTGATTCACACCTGAGGAGACAAAGACCCCTCCCCTGAGAGAGAATGAATTTGAGGAGACTTAATGATTGAATGTATTGTTTGTAGCTTATTCACAAAATCAAGTTTAAGTTAAAAGAAGTAATCTGACTATACATTTTCTTTACATAAAGACTTTACTTAAAGACTGTAGACCTACACTACCGTTTAAAAGTTTTCGATCTGTAACATTTTTTAATGTTTTTAAAAGAAGTCTCTTCTGCTCACCAAGGCTGCATTTATTTGATCCAAAATACAGCAAAACAGTGATATTGTGAAATATTTTTACAGTTTAAAATAACTGTTTTCTATCTGAATATATTGTAAAATGCAATTTATTCCCGTGATCAAAGCTGAATTTTCAGCATCATTACTGCAGTCTTCAGTGTCACATGATCCTTCAGAAATCATTCTAATATGCTTATTTTCTAATATGGGCATATTTACAGCACATTTTACACATTTACACCCGAACAGATATTTGCAAGCACAAGCTTCGTTGATGATAATGAAGCAGCATAAACACTAGTTAAAATATAATCTAAACATTCATATTAATTTTATATCATATTACATATATTTATATCATACAGCATACAATTTAAATACCTGCTTTAGCCGAAACAACATTTAAATGTAACTAAAACTTGCCTATTAGGACATATTTCAAATTTCAATACTCTGAATCCTGGCTGGCAAGTCTGGAAATAGTCCAATTAGTAAAATATGTACATGTTTATATAAAATAGCATGTCAACTAATGTAAGTAAAGACTTACTTATTCGAAATTGTATCCTCGGCTGGATCAAGTCGCTCTTCAAAATGCAAACGTTCCTCGTCAGATTTCTGCTCTTCTTCTGAGGAAAATGTGAACTCTTCCTCACTATTCAGGACCATCTGTAGAGCTTCCTCACCTGTGTAGCGTGTCATCTTCCAAACGCGCAGGAAAGTGAATGAACTTGATGTTTTTTAAGGCACTGTTGGGGGCATTTACCATTTGCATTGATCGTCTCAGCACATTACCTTAAGAATAGCGTGCTCTGCTGGTGGGTGTGATCACATTAGCGATAATTAGCTGAGCCAGGAAAAACTGTACATTGCTTTATTTCATACAGATTACATTGCAAGAGAATATTTGTTTTAAATGTGAATTGTTTTATTTAAAAGTAGACATTAAGCTTTCTTTAGACACATGTTTGTCTGATAAATATTCACGGAATTTCAGTTCATTTTTGTGACGCGTTTCAGAAAGATGCTCGCGGAGACAGAGACGGCTGAAAGCGCACCCTGTTTATTTTCTTTATTTTACAAAAGCCAAAGTTTTGTTGTTATTGTGAGTGTACACAAATAAAAGTCTTACACTTATCTGTATGCCCAAAAATGACGGAGTATTTTAAGTTGTTTCCGCTGTTATGAGGAAAAAATCCAGCAGGACGCGCCTGCTGAAGTTCTCAATTAAAGGAATAGTTCACCCAAAAATGAAAATTTGTTGATAATTTACTCACCCTCAGGCCATCCAAGATGTATCTGAGTTTCTTTCTTCATCAAAACTTTACAAAAATTTTTAGGATTTAATTTCAGGCCTCCTGCTTAAAACAATGAGAGTGAATGTACCCCATTTTTTGATGGTCCAAAATGCATATTTAGGGTGCATCAAAATAATCCACATAACTCCAGTCGACAAATAAAGTTCTTCTGAATGCAGAATTTTTTGTTTGTTTGCAGTTGCACACAAAAATAGGTGCTCAAAGGGGTGATGACCAGAGGTGGAAAATAATGAATTACAACTACTCTCGTTACAGTACATTATTCAGATTGTTCTAATTTAAGTATAAATCAATAATAGTACTTTTACTTGAGTTGATTAAAAATTAAGTATTCAGGGGGCCTGGGTAGCTCATCGAGTATTGACGCTGACTACCACCCCTGGAGTTGCGAGCTCGAATCCAGGGCGTGCTCAGTGACTCCAGCCAGGTCTCCTGAGCAACCAAATTAGCCCGGTTGCTTGGGAGGGTTGAGTCACATGGGGTAACCTCCTCGTGGTCGTGATTAGTGGTTCTCGCTCTCAATGGGGCGCGTGGTAAGTTGTGCGTGGATCAAGAGAGTAGCATGGGCCTCTACATGCGGAGTCTCTGCGGTGTCATGCACAGCGAGCCACATGATAAGATGCGCAGATTGACTGTTTCAGAAGCAGAGGCAACTGAGACTTGTCCTCTGCCACCCAGATTGAGGTGAGTAACCGCGCCACCAGGAGGACCTACTTAGTAGTGGAAATTGGGCATGCCAAAATGGAGAGAAAAAGGGTTGAAAAAGTATTCAACTTCACTACAGTTATTTTTCACCAAAATTATAAAGTACAAAAAAAAAATACATAATATTTCTGAATTTTTGGGACGTTTTTTTGGGAAGAAGAAATCAGCAAGTTATAAGCGCCAAATCTGTTTATAAACTAAAACGCACTGTGCACGGCATGACAGAATCATGAGCAGAACAGCTCTCATAAACTGCTGCCGGTGTCCTCTCTTCTAGCTTCTCCAAGACTTTCTGCCCTGTCATTATACAAGAACTGTAATACTGTAGTTTTCTGAATATTTCATTTTATTCTGGAAAGGAGCCGTTCATTCAGGTATGAGGGAACCGTCTGAACACGTTTAAGCACTGATCAGACTTGACTTGTTTTTAAGGTAGGCAATGTTTTAATTGTGTCAAACATTAACACACAGTAATTTAGTAATGTAGTTTGACTAGGGGTGTGGTATTAAAACGTGACGATATTTCTTGTTGAGGTGAAAAGCTGTCTCACGATATCAGCATGACGGAGTGTGAGGGTGAAATTAGCATAGAAGATGCCCTCGCCACTTTTAAATCGTTTGTGTAGCAGCATTTTAGGTACCCAGTGGAAACAACAAATGCGACAGAGAGACAGACAAGACGTGAACAAAGGCTGTCTCGTTTGGAAGGCTGCGTCCACCGGAGGTCGCATTTATCGGCCGCATACATCATCGAGGCTGTTTCTTTTTTTTTCTTTTTTTTTTATCTATTGTCAATGCCTTTTATGTATATGTACTTACATGTATACAGTTGTTAACCTTTTTTGCATTCCCAATAAAAAAAAATTCAAAAAATGAAACGAGACAGCCACGATGACGTATGCGGCCGACAATAGCGACCTCCGGAGACACAGCCTTCCAAACGAGACACAGCCAATATGTAAGCACTGTAAGAAAACAGTGCCGTAACACAAGCACTATGCAAAGACACCTACAGAACCACTGCAGCTCTCTACTAAAATCAACCAGGTCTGAAGAGACTCATGTGAAATCATACAGAAGCCAGTCAGAGTTTGTGGTAAAACCTTTTACAGTGCTTGCATATTGTTGTGTCTTTTACTGCATATGATAATTCATACTCAAAGTAGAACTGAAGTGACATTCATTACAAGATGATTAGTTAAAACATTTCAAAATGCACCTGCATTGTTTTGCATTTTGTGACTTTTAGTCGAACAAAAGACTATTTTTCCAGTCATATACACTACCGGTCAAAAGTTTTGAAACACTTGGCTGAAATGTTTCTCATGAACTTAAAAATCTTTTGTTCTGAAGGCGTATGTTTAAATGTTTGAAATTAGTTTTGTAGACACAAATATAATTGTGCCACCATATACATTTATTTCATTAAAAAAAAGAGTTTTTGAAATTGATGACTTGGACCAAATAATAAAGAAAAGCAGCCAATAAATGCCCAACATAGATGGGAACTCCTTCAATACTGTTTAAAAAGCATCCCAGGGTGATACCTCAAGAAGTTGGTTGAGAAAATGTCAAGAGTACATGTCTGCAAATTCTAGGCAAAGGGTGACTACTTTGAAGATGCTCAAATATAACACAGTTTTGATTTATTTTGGATTTTGTTTAATCACAACATAATTCCCATAGTTCCATATGTTATTACATAGTTGTGAAATGCCACAGAAATTGACAAAAATATCCCCGAAATTCAAAATATGGGGCCAACCATGTTCCCGTGTTTTATTAATAATATCTGATATAGTTACAAATACATACATTACGATCTTCTTTTAACTTTTCACTGAACATTATTTTTTTCCTTCCATCTGGTTCCTTGCACCACTGTGCACACAGATGGGTTCTCCGCTTCTATCAATCCGCATCAGTTCGGTATTGTACTTTCACATTAAATTCCGCAACCGTTCGCCCCTCTTGTTCAAAATAAACTGTCCTAGAGGGTAACACTCTTGCTCATGGTGCTGTACTTCCCTGCCCTGTGCTGCTGTTTATCTGTCTGAAAAGCCTCACCCGCTAGAGGTCAAAAGTGCGCAAGGGATGGATGTTTTATAAAGAAGATATGAGAAATCACAAAACATAATGTAACAAAATGCTACAATTGACTTAATATCTCTATGTTAAAAAACCATAATGTTAATTAACACTTTATTATTACAACTGTAATACAATAATACATATACAGAACAACCAGTTCTTGAATCAACTAGTCTTTGAATCAATCCTATCTCTCACTAAACACTGTGAGAAATGTTTATTTTTGCCTTATTCAGCTGGCATGTAGGAGTTGATAACAGTTTGCATAATAATCTCATTCCATATCTGGATAATTGCTGCAATATCATATAGAGGATAAATTTCCTTTATGATATTGCATTACATTAGTTTTTTGCAGTATGTTAACTTAATAGCCAAAATACTTGGACATACGTGAATGAGAATAAACCTGTTTAAGTCACAATGCACATTATGTAGTTCAGAGACATTTAGAAAGTTATAAATGGCTATTTCTATTTAAATAAATGTTGTATTCTTAATTTTCTGTTTGTCCAAGAATCCTCTTGCAGCAATGCAGGTCTTTGGCATTTAGAAGCTGCTAGTTTAGGACCTGTGAGGAGTCTGTTTCTCAAATTAGAGACTGTGATTTACTTTTCTTTTTGTTGTGCATCTGGTCATTCACTTCCCTCTCTATCCTGGTTAGAGATTCTTTTTTCAAAACAGTAATGCATGGAATAGCCTTCACCTCTCTAAAACAATAGACTTCAGGAGAAAATAGAATTTTAGAAGAAATGTTTATTTTTGCTTATTTTTAAGTCCAAAATTTGACTTGCAAGTGTAAAGCAGCTTGTAAGAACTCAATACCTCAACAAATGGGGAAAAAACCCACTGTATTGTGATTTCCGTATGGTAGTGCAACCATTTTCAATTGTTCTAATAATAAGAATTTTCTTGAGTAGCAAATTATCACTTTAGAATGCTTTTGTAAGGAATAGGTGACACAGTATATGTTTGCCATCACGGGTAAAGAAACAAATTGAATAAATATCACGTAATTATTACTTGCAAATAATTATTTTGACTGTATTTTTGATCAATTTAATGCATCCTTGATGAAAGGAAGCATCAATTTCTTTCAAGAACAAAAATGTCTGTGTTCTAAAAATGGAAGCGTATATACTATATATAATATTATTTTCATAAAGTAACTTGTAACGTAATTACTTGTAGTTTTTCGGCAAACTACTTATTTACTCTTACCTGAGTCATAATATTTCTTAGTACTTGTACTCAAGTTAATTATTTTTTTCAGTAGCAGTACTTAACTAAAAAAAAAAACATCAGTACTATTTCCAACACATGTACACCTATTTTTTTATTATTATTATTTTTTATATAATTTTATTGTTTTCCCTGAGGTCCACTTATAATGTTAGTAAAGTTGTTTTGCACCAAAACAGTCATAATTTAGTAAAATATTATCATTTTACACCCTGTCCCTGTCCCACTGTCTGAAATGCTCTGTTTTGGCCTAAGTGTCTCCTTAAAACTTGTTAATGCCGCACGGATGTGAGTATTAAGATATGTTGAATGCATATTATGAACTTATAAGCACTGTTCTCTAATGGTCAATGTTATTGGCCACTGTTATGATTGGTTAGCATCATGCAGCCCCTCAAATACACAGCCATGTATAAAAGAAACTCAGTCGGAAGAAAATGAACCAATTCCACAATAATATAAAACTAAATATCAGGGTTCACACATAATGCACACCCATCACATTTCATCTGAATGTATTAAACTGTTCACTCAAGCACAGCAGCACCATAAACTATCAAACAGTCATGACATTTGAAACATTCGTAAATGAAACTAGTTACTTACGGTTTTGCAGTCGGGTCAGTAGTGTTTTATGTGCCCCATCCTTACATAATAGTTCCTTTGCAAAGCTTGAATCGTATTGTTACTGGTTCACAAGCAATCCAAGCTGATATGAGCTGAAAACACATACAATTCACGATGAAATTTTTAAATATATTACACACAAACATAATACGATCCATGGTTAAACACAGACTTATGCACTGATGCAGTCAGGAGCCTTCAGTTGCTCTTTTTCCAGATGTTTGAGTTTCTTCAACAGGCCAAAGCAGACACGCTGGTCTTCACAGGTGCGACATCTCACATCTTCCATATCTGATTACATACAGCATGCAGTTCTCTCAGCCACCGGATGAGTAGGTGAATGGAGCAGAACAGATGCGTTTTTAATATTTACGCTTGTACCGCTCTTAAAACGGGGTGCATATGCCTGAAACGCATCAAAATGATCAAAGACGTTAGGGCTGGGTATTGATACAGATTTCCCGATTTGATTCCGATTCACAAGCTCTCAATTCGATTCAATTTCGATATGATATCAATTCATATGGGTATATTTCAGTTACAGTGTCCATTTTGCTGACATTAAAGAAATTCTCTCTCAGCTAATGCTTGAAATTATACAGGGGACCTTCTAACTTGGTACATTATGAAATGATTAATTCTCTTCTCAGAAAATTTTTATTTCATCATTAGTTTTTCATCATTTTGGTCACATTTTAGCTTTTTAAAATATATGATAATTTGCAGATGTTGTATCGCATATATTTTGTTACATGTTTATTGTTTATACATAATTTGTACAATTTGCACCATCTTAGCATTCACAACACTGAATTTGTACTTGAAGCTACTACGTTTGTTTATATGTTGTTTAAAAATGAATATGAACTTGTTTTCTTTGCATTATTCGGGGTCTGAAACCATCTTCTATATGTTTCTTCTAAGATTATGATATTCTTCTAAAAACATTTTTTTTTGTTGTTATTTTGACCAGTTGTCATTTTCTGCAAATAAATGCTCTAAATGACAATAATATTTTGAATTTGGGAAAAATGTTGTCAGTAACTTGTTCATTTTAGTCGAACACATTTGTAGAACAAGTGCTGAAATGGTACTGTCTCTTTAAGAATAGTGGCAGTGCAGCAAGCGTCTCACAGAAGTGTTTAGGTTGAGCGCATATTAACAAGAGTGGAGTTGAATGGCTTCTTTACCGCATCTGTGCTATGTGTGATTTAGAATTACATTTTTTTTATTGTGTTTGATCTACAACTGAATGTAAAGAACAGAAAGGGTATTAAGAGAGACATTATTCAATAACAAATGGATTGCTTTGATCTCGTCTTTGAGCACACATTACACAGAGTCAAACCAAACTTTGCTTCCAACATGCAGATGCTGAACTTCTTCGCCACTATTACTCAATCACTGGGGAGTGATAACTGAATTTACCACAGACATTTTTAGTCATATAGTGCAAACATTTGTCACATACTTGTAGTCGGGTTACCAATTAGATCATCTTGATTTAAGAATCGATATCGATCGTTCAAATGAAGACCAAGATTCATTGGAAACCCCCTCCCAATGTCTTAAATTGTTGTCAAGGCTCATGTGCCAGATTTGTGCTCCCTTAGGCAAGCGCCCCGCTGAGGACATGGATGAGGAGCAGGCATTCAAACGCTCTCGCAACACGGATGAATTGGTGGAACTCAGGGTCCTTCTCCAGAGCAAAGTGAGTCTGTTAAAGTGGCATACATGCCCATTATAGATCAGACCTGTGAAATTGTTTTAACAATTTTAAAGTGCATTTTCACATCATTAAAAGTGACATATTGTTCATTTTGCATTTCAGAATGCGGGGGCTGTGATTGGAAAGGGGGGCAAGAACATTAAAGCCTTGCGCACGGATGTGAGTATTAAGATATGTTGAATGCATATTATGAACTTATAAGCACTGTTCTCTAATGGTCAAGTTTTAACAAGACTTCTGACAGCATTTTCAATTCCTTTGACCAACAGTTGTTTTCATGAGCACTTTATCAGCCCAAAACTCATATATATCGGATCTGAAATCCCTCAGACCAAAGCCCATGACACCAATCCGTCCATTATCCCATTACAATTAAAATCCTTAAAGTATTACATGCATTTGAACCTGAGGCCCGATCTTCTTCCATTTTGTAGCTATAGGTTGGCTTATTTGGACAAACAAGCACTCTGAAATGAGGCTGACATCTTTGACATTGCATATTAAAGGGGAAGTGTCGAATTCATGTTTTAAAGGCATACTCTTACACTCTCCCCACTTTAAAAACCTGATTATTGATGTCTTGACTTTTGAGCTGACCCATAGTCCTGTGTAAACCACATTAAAAACAGATCTGTCCAGCCCTGTATCTTGTGCCCTCATTGCCAAGTCTCTTCAAAAAACTATTTTTGGACAGTAGAGTAATGAGTATAGCCTTGTATTAAATTAAAAATGTATTCCTTTTCCCCCCTCTTCCCTCTCCTGTATTTTTTTTTTTTCTTTTTGGCCACCTTCCTCCATTGCCCATGTACTGGATCGACTTGCCCCTCCTGCATTGCCCACCTTGATGTTGGCCCAACCACCGCCCCTGAACGCCCGCCCGCCCACCTGACACCCCGGTTGGCCCCGCCCATAAATGTGCCCCTCCTTAAATGGGCACCTTACTTGACATCATGTGATTGAATGCCCTTGCCCAATGCCAACCTCCACGGCCAATGCAGTACAATGCCAGTGTATCAGTCCCAGACAGCAGTGGCCCAGAGCGGTATGTCCCACCAGTTATTGCCTCACTGCCTGATTAGAAAGAGAACACATGTCTTTGATAACCTGCCTTCTGTTTCATTTTAACATTTTCACACATATAGTCCCCCTTCCCCTTTTAAGAAACGTATATTGTTCCATTTGATTTTTTTTTCTTAATTTGCATTTGTTTATACACATATATACACCGATCAGCCACAACATAAAAATCACCTGCCTAATATTGTGTAGGTCCCCCTCATGCTGCCAAAACAGCACCAACCCTCGTCTCAGAATAACATTCTGAGATGCTATTCTTCTCACCACAGTTGTACAGAGCGGTTATCTGTGTTACCGTAGCCTTTCAGTTCAAAACAGTCTGGCGGTTCTCTGTTGAACTCTCTCATCAACGAGGCGTTTCTGTCCACAGAACTGCCGCTCACAGGATGTTTTTTTTGTTTTTGGCACCATTCGGAGTAAATACTAGAGACTGTTGTGTGTGAAAATCCCAGGAGATCAGCAGTTACAGAAATACTCAAACCAGCCCGTCTGGCACCAACAATCATACCACGCTCCGAGATCACATTTTTTCCCCATTCTGATGGTTGATGTGAACATTAACTGAAGCTCCTGACCCGTATCTGAATGATTTTATGCACTGCACTGCTGCCACAGGACTGGCTGATTAGATAATTGCATGAATGATTGTTGGTGCCAGATGGGCTGGTTTGAGTATTTCTGTAACTGCTGATCTTCTGGGATTTTCACTCACAACAGTTTCTAGAATTTACTCAGAATGGTGCAAAAACAAAAAACATCCAGTAAGCGGCAGTTCTGAAGATGGAAACGCCTTGTTGATGAGAGACGTCAACAGAGAATGGCCAGACTGGTTCGAACTAACAAAGTCTACGGTTACTCAGATAACCGTTCTGTACAATTGTAGTGAGCAGAATATCATCTCGGAATGCCATTCTGAGATGTGGGTTGGCACTGTTTTGGCAGCAGAGGGGGACCTACACAATATTAGGCAGGTGGTTTTAATGTTGTGGCTGATCGGTTTATATATGTCTTCTCTCTTCCCCCAACACCCCCATTAAGTCTTTGAATATAATTTGCAAAAATTATTATATTCGCACAGAATTGTATGTAATCGATCACTTCTGGTTCAGTTGGAGAACGCCCTCACTCATATCAGTCTGTTGAATTAAGTGTTTGAATTAGGGGTGGGCTGTATGACAAACATTATCATGCATGAATCATTTTATATCATGTAAATAGCATATTTATTGCCTTTTTTTTTTTTTTTTTGGAAATTAAACGTAAAATTATTTAATATTTTAATTATTATGTGGACATGCATATTTTTTAGTGATCCAGTGAATTACATTGTTTAAAATGAAAGGTACTTTATCTGACATTATTAGTTGACTCTTTATGTGGAATTTGTTATTAGCTACTGGCTAGTAAATGTTCAGATTTCACTCGCCAGTGATTGAGTTGTGTAATGGTAAAGAACACAAGTGTTGTTTATAGTCAGTTGTTGATCAAAAAGTAAAAAGAAACAATAATTCTAATCACACATTGCACGAATCAGGTAAGAACAACCGTGCAACTTCTCTCTTGTTAATGTGCGCCCAACTGTAAACTGGGGTGACCATACGTCCTCTCTTTCCCGGACATGTCCTCTTTTTCGGATCTTAAAGCGTCCGGCCGGGAATTCTAAATTTGTGAAAATGTCCAGGATTCGGCTTTAGTTGCATTATGATGTGCATCTGGTCTAATACTACATTGTGTGTTCGTGCATATTTGCATTGCTTTAACCCCTCTTTGTAAGTCCCACCTTCTCGCACACCAATTGGTCAATTATAAGAGTCTTGCAGCAACTATTGGCCAAATTCCTTCCTGTCAATCTCTCCGCGAACGCACAAAGCGCTGTTCGGCATCAAACAGTTGCTTGACAGTAGCAGCAAATGACAGCTGAGTGGAAACAATGCCCAAACGAAAGTGCAAATTTACAGAAGATTTGCACAAAAGATTCCCATGCTTTCATCCAGGTCGAGATCTGTGGGAAGCAGAATGTATGACATGTAAAGCTGGCACTTATGTGTCAGTTGCTAATAAAGGTGCACGCGATTTAGAAGCACACATTAACTCTTCGCAGAGTTAATGTGTGCATAAAGGGTCAGCAAAAGGTGAAAGTTCATCAGGTAAATTAACGGACTACTTTTTGCGACCAGGTAAAATTATCACATTGCTTCATTTTCCATGGCCATTCAAAATAATAGTAATAGTAAATGAAAGTACCCATGGCATCAAATATTTTATTTTAGTACATGGACATTCAAAAGAATGTTGGAAATATTTATTTATTTATATATATTTCTGTTATGCTAATAGTCTTTTTCACTGTATTAAAGTTTGCATTCATAGTAACACTGTTTTGAACCCTATTATGTCCTCTTTTTGGAAAACCAGAGTATGGTCACCCTACGTAAACGCTTGCGGAATTGTCAAACTCTTAGAGACAGTACCAATGTAGCGCATGTTACACAAATCAGTGTAAACTCAATGTAAATACATGTAAATCATACAATTTATGTAAACAAACAAACATGTAACAATGTAGTAAGTATAATGTGTAAATAGACATTTAAAGGGACAGTCATAAATTATGAAATATTTCAACTTATACAAACACTGTAAATATTGAAGAATTTAACAAATAGGCTTTTGCAGCATCTAAACCTGTGCAAAGCCCTGCCCCATAAACCTAATGTTTTTTTTTTTACATAGTACTTTTGATATAGAAGAAATTAAATGTTATTTTTGAAATTCTATTTTCATTATTTGATTCCAACCTTGTGAATATTTTGTTAAAAATGTGTATAAACTTTCAAACAGTGACAACAGCTTGTATCAATATTATTTCATGACATATATATTGATAGAATGTGAAATTTGTACATTTTTAAAAAGCTAACATGTGATTTAAGATTATAGAGTGAAATATGAATTAAAATATACTCTCATGTACTGTACTGTAGCACGAGAAGTCATATATTTGAATACTAAATATATGTGAAGATGCGCTTTCCCAGTTTGCTGGTTGAAATCTTTTTCAGTTGCATTACGCTTACATTTCGCCAAACATCTGGTGAGTAAAAACAAATATTTATAGCCGATGGCGATTCTTTCTTCAAAGTGTCCGTAAAGGGGTTGAAGTAAATTTGTGGCATTGATCATGTTAACCTTTGTACAAAATATCAAATTTCCTTGGTTTCATTGAAGCAAGCAAGATGCTCTATTGTGTGCTATCAATAAAGCAAAAAGATTTCTGAAATGTTTGCAATTAAAAGTTTCAAAGTTGTGCAATTAAACTTGCTATACTGATAATATAATTTGTAATGATTTACTCATCCTTGTGTTGTTCCTGTCCTGTTTGACTTTCTTTTGTGCAACACAAAAGGAGAAAAATGTTAGTGACTGGCAGCCTCGCCATTCACTTTAAATGCACCTGTTTTCCATATAATGAAAGTGAATGGTGACTGTGGCTGTCAATCCCTAACATTCTGCCTAACATCTCTTTTTGTGTGTTTTTTTCTAACGGAAGACAAAGTCAAAGGTTTGGAACGACATGAGGGTGAGTAAATGATGACACTATTTTAATGGGTGAAACTATACTTTTAAATTAGAGAAAGGCAAAACAAAATGGTTTTAAGTGACCTTTTGGTTTCCACTGTATGTTTACCACATTTCTATGTTCATGTCGTCGCACAGTATATACCGTCATACTGCCCAGTCGCAGTTTGAATTATATTAGATGATTATTCTCGATGTTGTTGGGTACTGACGGTGCAATTGTGTAAAATCCCATCTCTTTTTCGCTCTTTGTCGGCCCACCTTGCTCCCCCTGCCCCCTTCCTAAGCTCCCACCCCTTCACTTTTCACAACATCACTGTCCATGACTCTCAGCCCTTTCTGTCATTCATCAATGTTGTCTTTGAATTTTTTCTCTGGTGCTGCATTTCCTTCCCCTTGTTTATTCCTCTCAGTCCACAAATGTTCAGGCTTTTTATCTGACAAAATCCCTTGCCTCGTTCTTTTGCTGCTTTTGTAAGTTTTTGGTTTGATTTCTCTCTCTGATTCCTCTGAGAGATTGTGGCGTGCTGATGGCACTGTAGATTGATTTGCAAGGGACTCCCCCAAATTGTTCCGGTGGTGGGATAGTGGTAAGCAGCCCCCCCCCCCCCCCCCCCCTCTTTCTCTCTCTCTCTCCTCATCATCTCTGTTGGCTCGTGCAGCCGTACAGTGCCTGCTCAGTCTTTACTCTCCCACTGTCGCCCATCACTTCAAGGCCTGTATTTGAATGTGCGAGCACCAAGTGCATGTCAACTGCCCGTATTTCAGTCCAGTGTTGGAAGACTTGAAGGGATAGTTTACCCAAAAATTTACATTCTGTTGCATTTACTCAGATAACTTTTTTCTTCAGTGGAACACAAAAAGAAATATTAGAGACCCCAATCACCATTCGTTTTCATTTTAAGAAAAAAAGATGCAAGGAAAGTGAATGGTGACTCAGGCTAACATTCTGCCTGACATCTTTTGTGTTCTACTGAAGCAAGAAAGTCATGCAGGTTTGGAAAAACATGATGGTGTGTAAATGATGACAGGATTTTAATTTTTGGGTGAACTATCCCTTTAAAACGTGTTCGGCAGTCCTCTCTTTGATTTTCTTTCATTTGTTTCAAAATCTTTTTCCCCCTCCTTTGATTGCTTTGTGGTGTACAGCAAGGCTCAGGATCTAAAGTTTTGTATCCGTTTGTTTTGCTTTTGCCTTTCATTTTGCTTGATGTGCTGCTACAGTATCCTGAGTGTGAGTGCAGATATCGAGACCATTGGTGAGATTCTGCTGAAGATCATCCCTACTCTGGAGGAGGTGAGCGTGCTAAGCGCAGTGTACTAAAGGGTTAAAGTGAAAGTTTGCCCAGAAAATTAAAATTCTGTCATCGTTTGCTCACCCTCATGTCTTTCCAAACCTTTCCAAGACTTTTTTTGTTCCAGGGAACACAAAAGGTTATTTTCCATTCATTGACAATGGGCGGTCAAGCTCAAAAGGACAACAGCACAAAAAAAAAAAAAAGTAGTCCATACGACTTGTGCGCTATTTTTCAAGTTTTCCAAAGCCATATGTCCAGACGTTATTCACTCAAATGCGGTGCCCCAAGTTTGCAGTCGATGGTGTCGAACATCATTGGTTCTTGCATGTCTCACTACTGATGTAAAATCTGGCGCAGCACAGTTTGATGTACCATATTTGAACTGAATGAAATCATACAGGTTTGGAGAGTTTGTAAATGACTGAATTTTAATTATTGGGTGAATGTTTGAGAATTCTGTTCTTTACAAGAAACTAAAATGTACATAATTTAGCTGAGGACACTGTACAATATTATGTATGTTAGTATGCAGTTGTCCTTTGTTGTCTGTCTGACAGTATCAACACTACAGTGGGACCGACTTTGACTGTGAGCTGCGTCTGCTGATTCATCAGAGTTTGGCTGGAGGCATTATTGGAGTCAAAGGTGCCAAGATCAAGGAACTGAGGGAGGTAAGAACAACGCTTAAAAATAACATGCCGTAAAATAAGATAGCTTTATATTGCTAAATCTGTTCTACCATAATGATTGTACTTCCCAGAGATTTATAATTCATTGTCTTGTTTTTATAATTTGTTGTCTTGTTTTTAGAGCACCCAGACAACCATCAAGCTCTTCCAGGAGTGCTGTCCCCATTCTACTGACCGTGTGGTGTTAGTCGGGGGTAAACCTGAGCGTGTTGTTGAATGCATCAAGGTCATTCTGGAGCTGATTGCAGAGGTGAGAAGACAATACTATTATTATTGCTCAAGTATTAAACTTGTTACTCCATGTTTCTCATTCTGCACCATTGATACCTCAGTGATGGTATGCTTCAGATCATGGGTCTTGTTAAAGGAATATTCCGGGTTCAATACAAATTAAGCTCAATCGACAGCATTTGTGGCATAATATTGATTACCACAAAAATGAATTTTGACTTGCCTCACCTTTTCTTTAAAAAAGGTAAAAATGTCTGTTTCAGTGAGGCACAAAAAAGTATAGACACAAGATGTAAACTACGTGTGTTAACATGATTTTACAGTGATAAATCGCTTACCTTTTTTGTGTAAAGTTATAGTCAATTTTATAAGCTTCACATTTCTGCCTTAAAACCCTCCAAAAATTGGCCCCATTCACTTCCATTATAAGTGCCACACTGTAACCTCTGTTTTTGCTTCTTTTTATTTTCAAAGAAAAGGACGGACAAGTCTAAATACATTTTTGTGGTAATCAACATTATGCCACAAATGCTGTCGATTGAGCTTAATTTTTATTGAGCCTGGAATATACCTTTAAAGAATGGTGTGCTATTACTTTTGTAAGCGGTCACACAGATTTTTGCCTGCTGAATGATACAATGGGCAAACATTTCTTAGACTTTCATTGAAAGAGCAACTCAAGCTACATCTAGGCCTAAAACCACTTAGATCAGCATACCAATTCCCTGGCGATCACCTCCTAGAACATCCTAGCATTGTGGCAGCGAGTTTTGCAAGGGCAAGCTCCACACATTTTCTTCAGAAACTTTCTAGTAAAAATCCAGGTGAATTATATTTAGTTTTGTAAAGCTTATTTGTTAGTAAGCTTATTTGTTCTGCATTCTCTATAGGCACCCATCAAAGGTCGAGCCCAGCCCTATGACCCAAACTTTTACGATGAAACCTATGACTATGGTGGCTTTACCATGATGTATGAGGAGAGAAGTCGACGGCCTATGGGAGGGTTCCCGATCCGAGGCCGGGGAGGGTTTGATCGCATGCCTCCAGCACGTGGTGGTCGTCCCATGCCCTCTTCCAGACGGGACCATGATGACATGAGCCCCCGCCGTGGACCGCCTCCACCCCCGCCAGGGAGAGGAGGACGTGGGGGTAGTAGGGCCCGAAATCTGCCTCTGCCCCCACCACTACCACCAAGAGGAGGGTAAGAGAATGTAGCTCATCATGTATAGAATTTTTCTGAAACAGTCAAAGTTTTCATGTTTTTCAGAAAACATTTCAATACATTTTTCACAGTCATGGAAACCCAGGGAATATCTGGAAGTTTTAAAACTGTGTTTTCCAGGCCTGGAAATTATTAAAATCTTAAGAAGTCATGATACATTTTTCAAGTTGCGCTCAGCCAGTGTTGATTATATGTCTGAAATAGAATCTGGTACTGATTACAAATTACACTGAACTGAAATTGTATTCAGTAATGTAATTTATTACACTTAGGTAATGTAATCTGATTACTTATTACATATTTTGATAACTCCAATTTTAAAAGCATTAAGTAGCATATTACACGTTAAATATTAAATCAAATTTTTAATCCAGAGTCCAGAACACCCCCTCCCCAAAAATGCAACTGTAATTGATTGTGCACATTAAAAAAACTAATGTAATCAAATTACAAATACCTGATTTTTATAATCCTTATTGCATGTAATAGTCCATTACTAGCCAATGCTGCACTTGGCTCAAAAATATCTAATCGACTAGAAATTGCTCTGTTTGAAGTGCAATTTTTTTAAACATAATTTTTAAATGATCCTTTTCCATTAATTATGATTGACTAGAAAAGTTATGGGAACCTGGTGCCTGGATTATCTTGTCATTAAATATGATTACTTTTAGTTTTTTTTTTTAACGATGTATGTCAGATAATCCATGCAGTCCTTGTGAGTTCTTTCGTCAATCTGCCCAATTTTGTATTACAGCACCATTTTTTTTTTATAATTTTTTTTACAGAGGTGATAGATTTTCTCACCAGAGCTATCACAGCAATATGGATGACAGACCAAAGTAAGTAAACACAAAAGCTGGAGATTTAACTACCCTAAGGCCTATTCACACCTAGAGCAATGTGAAAAGCAAAGCAATTTACACATTGCAAAACTGTTCACACTGAGGGGGGAAATGAATATTTGTCATGCAAAAACTACATTTACACCAGTACTGTAAGTGTTGCAATACATCTTTCAGTTGGTCTGCTATCCACCATAAGCCACAAAGAAATAGTTCACCCCAACAATGATCATTCTTTTTATCATTTACTCTAAAACTCACGAGCTCCAGTGGTTAAATTTAGTGGTGGGGATTTTAATTCTTCCCAGCCATCATCAAGTCTTTTGAATTCGTTTACCAAAAAGATTTGTTCAGATGTTCGTTCATGATTTTAAATAACGTCCATGTGCCATTGTAATGTGTGGTCATCACTCACCTATATTCATATTTCATCCGGCCACTTTTCTTGTTGAACGAGATTGCCGAACTGAACAAACGACTTGCCGCCGCCTCTCGTTCAGCCAGTCAGCAGATCCTTGTTCATGAACAAGAGGACTGATTCTTTCAGTTCGTTCACCCACAAGTATCTCAGTACATTCAGTTTGTTCATGAACGAGACGTCTAATCTCGTTCAGAATCAATCAACCAACTTGACTGGTTCAGTGAAGGGTGTATTCGTTCTGTTGGTCAAACCAATGATAGGCTCCTTCAGAGCCTGCAGTCTAATGCTATTGGCTCGCGCTCAGTCTTTAAAGGCAAGAAAAGCCACCAAATCTGTCTCGCACTTTGAAAGATAGAGACGTCAGTGAATGAGAAATATGAGTTAGTGTATGGAGGTGAACAAGAATGATGTTCAAAAAGACAGATTCGTTCTCAAATGAAACATCACAAGTTTAATCCATGTCTTCTGAAGCGATATGATACGAAGTTCTTATTCACTATACATATCTCTATGTGTAGAAGCCACTAATAACAAGCAGGGCTTGTGGAGATATTTTAGATTTTTTAAGAATCTGAGCTGACTCTGAGCATGTAAAACTAAACTTATCTCTCTTATTGCAAGCAGTGACCGAAGAGGGCGACCTGGGGACCGTTACGAGAGCATGGTGAGTACAAATGAACTTTTACACAAATGTGAATTTGTATTTTCGTGAACATCATGAGATTCATCAATTAATGATCATCTCTTTCTTGTAAGAGGAGACTTTTCATTAATGGGCACTTTTAGAAAATCCAAGTGGAATGGCTTGTTCTTTCTCCTGAAGTGACAGTGTTATAGATACATATGTGGAGCTCTAATATCTGGTGCACTGGTTTGGCCTGCTGTTGCTTGGCAACAGATTTTTGAATCACTTGTTGCCTTGGTTACCAAGGAGCAGTTAATACGTAGGTGAAAGCCATCACACTCGCCAATGAACTTTGGGCGACACTGCTCTGAGTGAGTTGAGCTTTCTGGAACACGGCAAGCCTGTTGGTGCCCATATAGAGAGACGATCAACACATCCACGGGAACTTACCTTTAGTAAAAGAAAATATATTAAAAAAAAAAAAAAACGTCTGCAAAATCTGATTGCACGAGGCATTTTCAAACCATTGCAAATTTAGCCAATATGTAACCAATTTTAATTCTATATTGATGCACTAAGTCTTATATAGGGGTGAATAAGAAATTATATTTTTAGTTTTTGCATATAAAGTGAATGTTTTGCATAAGGAAAGTGAAGCCTATTTTAGGACCATAAAGGTATTTTAAGATATTTTGCATTGTGACATTATTTTCATGTATGTTTCCCACCTAAAATTGAGGAGAAAACCCCTAAAAAAAACAATCTAGAAATAGTGATTCTCATTACGACTATACAGTATTCTTTCACTGTATTGTAGAAACAAAATAATTGTATTTCAGTAATATTTTAAAGCTGCCATAAATTAAAGGCAGTACAACAAATAGGCTACTTCCATGGAAAACCTGAAATTTTGCAATGAAGTTTTCCAGTCTTGGAAAAGTCATGGAAAATGAGAAAAATACCCAAATGTTCTGGAAAATAATGATTTGTCCTAGAAAATATTTAAGTATAATAAAAGTGTTTGACTGTGTTGCAAACAAGGTTTTTGTTACATGTACAAAAACATGGACTTAGGATAGGTATCAGATACACATTTGCATAGTTTTGGTTGCACATTTAAAACAACATCAACAGTTATCCTGTTATGTACATTCTTTTCTCATCTGCTGTCATCTCTGCTTTTGTCTGTCAAAGTAGTTAGTGAAAAATATACGTTTATCTTACCAACATTGCTGGTATGTTAACTACAAAAACATTTGTGTTGTAAACTTTAGACAATGACGACCGTCGGACCGGTAAAAACAAAACAAATTCATACCCTGAGGTTGTAGCGTGATGATGCGACCTTTACACCTCGTGATATGAATTAATTTTCAATAGTTCAGAGGTCGGAGTCTGCTTATTCCGTGGATGTCACATGTAGGGCCCTATTATTTCCACGATGCAGAATACATGGACGGAATCATAAAAATAGCATTAGTGATAAAACGTGGAATGTCACTTATTTGACATGTTGGGATGAAAATTTATGTTTGAATGCACAATTAACCAAATTAAAATAGTGATATGTCCTAGTGTGATTATTAAACTGTAAAAGGCTGTGATTTATTTGAATAAACACACTGCCTGGCCAAAAAAAATGTTGCATACACTAATATTTCGTTGGACCGCCTTTAGCTTTGATTACGGAGTGCATTTGTCGTGGCATTGCTTCGACTTCAACTTATGCAACGTCACAACATTAGTTTCTGTCCAGAGTTGCATAAATCTGTGGCCGAGATCTTGTGTTGATGACAGGAGAGTCGAACCACTCCGTAAAGTCTTCTCCAACACATCCCAAAGACTATCAATGGGGTTAATCAGCCGATACATTTTCCCCTTTGGCCGATTTGTTTCTTGAGGGCGCTGAGAATTGCTGCTTGCATGTGAAGCGACTGAGACATGTAAACGACCAGTCACGGTTCGTTTTGTTGTTATGAGCCATCGTGTTACTACAATAATAGACCGGTGTGCAACACAGTCTCATTTAAACAGTCCGCATATCAGAGCTGCAGCAGACGCGTTTGAACTCATAATGTTAAAGTGCTCGTCTGTTTCATTCTCCCTCTCTCTCCTCAACAGTTCCCTGTAACTTTTAACTATCTTGTCTAATGAGAAAAAGGCAAATATCAATAAAACTAATATCATATACCGTCTGCAAATATGCGCATATCTCATTTAAACAGATGTTATAAACCAACCTCACACAACTTCAGCAGATCCAGCGTCCTGTGGAACGATATCAATAAAACTTCTATTATATACCGTCTGAAAATATGCAGATATCTTATTTAAAAAGAGCATCTCTGAAACGACAAGGCTTGTTGGGTGCTCCCGGTCAGCGGTGTTGAGTAGGTACCGACAGTGGTCCGAGGAGGGACAAACCGGCAACAGGTGTTGGGCGCCCAGTGCTCATCGATGCGCAAGGGCCTTGTAGAGTCCATGCCTCGTTGGGTCGGTGCTGTTTTGGCGGCACACAGAGGACCAGCAGCATATTAGGCAGGTGGTTATAATGTTTTGGCTCATCAAGTGTATATGTAATTTGATACCATAGGATAATTTTCATTTAAAAATTGTCAAATGTAGGCTAATGCAAAAAAAACTATACAAAAGGTTTTGAAACCTACTGCAAAAATGTGCTAGACTGAGTAGAGAAGCATTAGTCTCGCTTTTGAGTGCAGTCCATTTATCATTTAAACTTTAACCTAACAATTTATTGATGTGATCTGGGGAGCAAACTCGCTGTTGCCAAAATAAAAGCTTGATTAAATGGACGCGTGAAATGGGGGGAAAAATACAACAATATATTACCATTGTATAATAATGTTTACTGTAATTAAATAATAATAATCTCACATTTTTTTTATGTTCTGTTTTGCAGAACTTCATTTGACAAAAATATTTCCAGAGTTGTTTTGGATTGCGCTGTGAGGATTTTGTATAAAAACACATCATTTAAAAATAATGCAGTGTCATGTTGAAAAATGTTATTCATTAAAATAATCATATTTTTATTTGATTAAAGTTTTAATAATTCATTTGATTGCACACCATTTTGATAATAAAAAGTAATTAAACTGTCAAATACGGAATTTAGAAAAAATAACCATCCAATAACCACAACATACATCATGACCTCTGGTGTGTTCACCCGTTGAGCACATACTGTAAAATGTCCTGGAAAATTGTCCTTTGGAAAGAGTGGGAACCCTGTTACTGTTATTGTCACAATGTGAAAATGCTTAATGTATTTTTTTATTTTATTTTTTGTCTTCTCTACTCAAGGCAGTGTGTTACAAAGATTGGTGGTTAGGCACCAATTTTTGAATTTGAAATACAGATAATTAAATGTTGGGTTAAAAGCTTAAAGAGTCAGTGCCCTATGTGCTTTGAGTAAAAAGTTTGCTCTCTAAATTGACACTTTCTCTTTTTTTTTTCATCCATTGTTGTACACAGAGTGGAGGTGGATATGGTGAGTGTTCTTCAGCCACACACACACACACACACACACACACACACACACACACACACAGGCTCAAGGTTACCTTCAGTCAAACAGAACGCTCCAATCTCAATTGCCTAGTGTTTCCTGCTTTTCTCTCTCTGCATCCTTCCCTGTCGTAGCTCTGATATCTTCATCACATTTTCCATTTTCTTTTCTTGTTTTATCTGAAGACAATAATTCTTCTTGGGAGCCTTTCCAGTCTGGTGAGTGTGTCAGATACTGTGGTCTCTGATAATGGAAAATGGATGATATATACTTAATTGTGGTTTTATAAGAGTGCTAATGAGAGTCCTACACAACGTTGGCTAAATCACAGTAAGATGTTTGTTTTCAGGTGGTCGAGGTTCTTACAGTGACATTGGAGGGCCGGTTATTACAACACAAGTGACCATCCCCAAAGATGTGAGTGCACAAGCTTACTAAGGATTTCTATAGTTTGCATTTCACTTATTCATTTCAAATGTATTTTAATACAAATTGTATTTGCATTTTAAATTCACAAAAAATTGATTCCACTAGTAGCATCAAAGACTAGTCTTAGTTTTGCTCAATGAGGTCACTTTTAATAATGCATTAATAGCACCACTAAACAGACACCAGATTCGTAACCTAATTGCTTATACCTTATTGGATGTGGGGTTTTTATTGCTAGACTAAGAAATTATCTACTCATCGGGGGAAAATAATTTTCTCCCTAGTAGGAATATGTCCATAATGTGGCGAATTATGGTTGTACAAGAGTACAAATGAGAGTCCTACATAAGCATTGGCCATTGATGAATGCACAGCCCTACTAAGGTTTTTATGTTTTTTCCATTTACAATTATTATTATTTTTTTTTCCATTTCAAATTTTGCATTTCAGTTTAATTGCATTGTTTCAGCAATGATTTTTTGTTTTAGTAATTATGCTAAACATTATTCACAGCAGAATATTTAAGTAATTAAAATATGACCTTTGAATTGAATTTTAAGATTGTCAAAACTTTCTATAGGAAATTTAAAATATTTGCCTGATTTGACTCGGAAGCAGTCCGTACATCAATACATACTTATTTTGCAGGTGTTTCTCACTTTTTAAAAAAAAAATTTTTTTTTTTACATGCACTCTGTTGACGTTCACGGTTTCATTGCAGTCATCAAATTAACTTGTGGGTTGTCATTTCCCCACATAGGCCCCATTTATACCTGGTATTAAGATGTGTCTCGGGTGATCCAATCACAAGTGGTTAGGCGAGACACATTGCTGTTTACACCTGGTCCCTTAATGCGTCTGCTGTGACCATTTGTGTTCAGCTTTGGAGGGGAGGGTCTCTGATTTCATGACGACATATATCAGTCACTGTGTTAGTGTACAACTGCATGATATTAAAGTGCAACAAAGTCAGAAAAGACAAGGAAAGCATGGAAAAACGGTGCGCTGTTTCTCCCAGATGCAGTTGAATTTTAATCGAAGCACAAACACAACGTCAAGCAGAATTATCCGTTATTTTTGTGGATTTCCTGTATTAACATGAGTATAAGATGTTTGTGCTTCTTATCTGTCTTGTTGCATGTTGATCTCAGACAGACTGAAGAAGATCCGTGAAGTTCTCGTGCTTGTGTATGTATACGCTTTTTAAAATTTTCCGATTGGACGGTTATTTCCTTTTAAAGCCGCTCGTAACCGGCAAAGTTTAAACTCTTGTTTTAGTGCAACGGTTGATTGACAGGTTAGAGGTGGCACTTCACTGCTGTCCGGGATGGAATAGCGTTTACACATCAAATGCAATGTGTTTACATGCACTTTTACCACATTCATATGTGGTTTTTGTGATCCGATCACAAAACAGTCCTGTGTTTAGGACTGACCACATGTTATCGGATCACCCGAAACGCATCTTGATATCAGGTGTAAATGGACTCATCAATAGTTAAGCCAGACATTTTCGATGCAGTGTAAAGATAGCTCAATTACCACAAAAAGCGTCTGTTTTTGTTTATTTCAGTTTATTTTTCAATAACTGCTTTTAGTTTAGTTTTTCATTTACTTTGCGTTATCTTGTTTACAAAAATGTTATCAATCTCATTTTCAGTATATGAAAAAAACCCTGAACTAGACTCTCAAAAGCCTTGCTTGTGTTTTGTTCTAGCTGGCCGGCTCCATCATTGGGAAAGGCGGGCAGAGGATCAAACAGATCCGTCATGAGTCAGGAGCATCTATCAAAATCGACGAGCCTCTGGAGGGCTCAGAGGACAGGATCATTACCATTACAGGCACACAGGACCAGATTCAGAACGCCCAGTATCTACTACAGAACAGGCGAGTCTGTCACCTATTCCAACACTTTACCACAAGCCCAAAAATGCATGACCATCCTGACACTGTGTCCTAATTAGGTACGATGCATCAAGCTTCCAGCGTCAAGTCATTTAAAAAAAAAAAATGTTTTTGTCCACTTAAAAGTGAAAATGCTGCACAATGTGACAACAGTACTTTTTGGAACCCAATTTGTTTTTTTGCCATTTCTAATAATAATAATAATAATAATTTTACTATACATTGGTGGTAAATTTCAGTTGTCATTTCTTAAGGCTTTTATTTTGAAAGTCCGGCGCTGAGCGCTCCAGGAAGTCTGTGTTTGAGTGTTTGTTTGTAGGCTAATTCACAGTAGTGTAATACGCTTCTCATTCAACATCTGGTAAAATGCTTGTCTGGTGCCGTTCTCAATGCATGTTATAGGCGGACCGAACTATTGATTATCTACATCTGAGATTAAGTTTGTGTGGAGCAACCACATATTTCCCTGAGCAGTGCTTCACGAGCCTCTGCACATGTTTGTGTGCACGTGTTGGCAGAGCGGTACTCGTACAGTAAAGTGAGGTGCCAGGGACTACTTAGCTGTGCATGCCGACTGTATATTTATTATTAAACACAGCCTTTTGAAATTCACAAAGCTTTTGGATGACTGTAAGAGCCTGAATAAAATGCTCAAGTAACGTCAGTGACCAACATGCGGTATCGTATTTGGATCGGGCTCGTCGGACCGATACACTATACGGGTAAAAACGCCAGTATCGGACCCGATACCGATCCAGGTATCGGATCGGTGCCATCCCTAATTTTTAACAGTCACTTATAAATCCTTAAATGCAGACCAATCATGAGCTTCCAATCATCTTGTGTCATTGTCTTTTTGTCCGATTTTTCTAATACTTACTGCTTCAAATTAAAGTTTATAATGTTGGGATTCACCTCGAAGCTGGTTGGTTAGGTCATGGCTTAGAACTCTTATGACAGTTTTTTAAAAACCTTATGGAAAAAATGAATAGGAAAACTGCTTCCGGAATCAAGAGTGGACGGTTACTGTTGCGCACTATAAAAACCAAGCGACCGTCAAAACGCCTTGCTGTGCGTCGACATTGATTTAGACAAAAATTCTAATTAACAGAAGATTTTGGATTTATCACTTGTCACTTGTGCATGTTTAGGACACGATGGTACAACCAAACAAATCAGTTTAACTTGGGTGTACTTTAGTCGTTCTTTTTGTGATGAGGAAAAACAAGTTGCTAAAATCATTGTAATGTTAATATCAACTCCCTATCTCTTAAGTGTGTTTTAAATTAAAATGACTTGCTTCATGCTTGATACACATTTGCCTGCTGTCTCATGCACTTCTCTTTGCCTGATCTACGTAACAGCTTCCAACTTCAGGGGGAAATTTCCTTTTTTTTTTTTTTTTTTTTTCCTGTTGTGAAATGTGCACAAAAGGGGTTGTTTTATTATTTCCATTGGTTGGTATCCAAATCTAATTTACAGAGGGGCAAATTAGTGGGGTCCAGGAGAATGAAGTGAAAGCTGGCTTGCTTCTGTGTGGAAGACTTGTGATTTTGTTGTTGTTAGTTAGATAAAGTGACAACAAATCATAGTCTGCCCTACAGCACAGGCCCAGCATCATCTGCCCCCCCCCCCCCCCCCCCCCCCCACACCCCCCTCTCAAACACATTTCACCCACCCTAACTGAAGAGGCCTGCCAGTTTAACCTACTCTGACTAACATCCCTGACTAACACTAACATCCCTGCTGTCCGCAACCCTATCCGAACAGACCTGCTGAGACCAGTTGAGAAACACTGACCTAGGCCATGCGGATTATTGGTTAATGCTAACCAGTACACAAATATTTATTTAGGCATTGTTTTGGGCTACTGTTGTTGGTAATTCTGCATTTCAAAGTCTTGCCAATAGTTAACTCAGTAATTTAATGCCAGTTAATGTTAGAAAGGTTACAGCAACAAATAAAAATGAGGAAAGTGTAAATGGGTGTTAAAGGTATTGGTGGTGTTTGAGGCGGGGAGAAGTCCTCCACAATCGACTGCAATCTTGTATTTTGGTCTGGCTCGGTTCTGGTAGGAAGTTTCACGAGCCAGTCAATTCCCAATTAATAAAATCAAGTTTTGTGAGTGTGTGTGTGAGAAATATGTTGTTTGCCTCAGAAACATGTCACATTACGGAAGTCAAATGGCCTTTGAATGCTGTTTCATGTTGACTTTATAACTTTTGCATGCATATATCAAACATGCTAATGGAGTCTGAAAAACAACCTTTCTCAAGTAACTTGACATGTTTAATTCTCTTTACTGCATGTATCACATACCAGAAAATGTACTATTGAAATACATACACTATGTATTTGAATAACATTTTTTTTTTTTTTTACATAATTTTTAACTTTCATTTATTATAAAACTATGCACTCACTGAGTACTTTATAAGGAACACTATGGTCCTAATAAAGTTCCCGACATGGTCTTCTGCTGTTGTAGCCCATCCGCCTCAAGGTTTGACATGTTGTGCGTTCTGAGATGCTATTCTGTTCACTACAATTGTACAGAGTGGTTATCTGAGTTACTGCAGCCTTTCTGTCAGCTCAAACCAGTCTGACCATTCTCTGTTGATCTCTCTCTCTCATCAACAAGGCATTTCCTTCCGCAGAACTGCCACTCACTGGATGTTTTTGGCACCATTCGGAGTAAATTCTAGAGACTGTTGTGTGTGAAAGTCCCAGGAGATCAGCAGTTACAGAAATATTCAAACCAGCCCGTCTGGCACCAACAATCATGCCACAGTCGAAATCACTGAGATCGCATTTTTTCCCCATTCTGATGGTTGATGTGAACATTAACTGAAGCTCCTGACCTGTATCTGCATGATTATATTCATTGCACTGCTGCCAATTGATTGGCTGATTAGATAATCACATGAATAAGTAGGTGTACAGGTGTACCTAATAAAAAACCGTGCTCCGTGAGTGTACTAGATATGGGTATTTCTTCAGCTTTGGGCACATTCGTGTACCAGGGCTTATTTTAAATTAAGAGATTTTATCTTATATATATATATATATATATATATATATATATATATATATATATATATATATATATATATATATATGAAGGTCATATTAAAACTGAACTGGAAACTTTCTACCAGGCCTTCATAATTTATTTTTGGTACTTTTCAGAAGCCTTTTTATGTACAGATTTGACTGTTTTAGCCTTGTCCCAGACCAGGCTTTCAGTATTAAATGATGAAAATCCATTATAAAAATACAGATGATTACATTTTTAAACCTATGAAAATCAAAACAAAGTAAACAAACAATTTGAATATTTATTGTGTGAAATTATTTCTAGCAATCTTTAAAAAAATAAATAAAATAAAATACAACTGTCTCAGAGTCCTGGTGACTTTTCCATCACACAATTTTGCCCTAATGAAGTCAACAAAAGTGTCAGTGACAAGCATGCTTGAGATGAAATAGAAAATCAAGGTAAACACAGTATCACTTGTGAGCAGAGTGTTTTGTGTTTGTAATTTTGCCAAATTATTCAAAAGGTGTAAAAATATTATTTAATTGTGTGTATTTAGGATACATAAAATGTTAGCTTGGAAATTAACTTTAACAAGACAAAGGAGTCCATTGTGCAAAAAAGTGCCATTTTATAAAAAATAAAGTATTTTCCACCACAGAATTCTATTAAACACGATACAGAATTTGTGATGTGCTGGAAATGACACTTTAGTGGGAATTTTCATGACTTTTCACACAACAAAAAAATCCTTTTACACAAATCTGCTGTAATGCTTGTACATACACTGTTAGACATTGTCAGTAGTTTTAAAAGTGTTTGAGTGACAGATGTTTTAAGGAGACCATCAAAAGTGCCCAAAGTACCAATTTCTGTTTTGTTTATTGTAACTGCAAAGCCAGATAATAGAATCACTTGGCTACTAAATATTATTTAATTGTGTGCATTAAGGATACATAAAATGAGGGGGCCTGGGTAGCTCAGTGGTAAAATACACTGGCTACCACCCCTGGAGTTTGCTAGCTCGCTAGTTCGAATCCCAGGGCGTGCTGAGTGACTCCAGCCAGGTCTCCTAAGCAACCAAATTGGCCCGGTTGCTAGGGAGGGTAGAGTCACATGGTGTAACCTCCTCGTGATTGCTATAATGTGGTTAGTTCTCGGTGGGGCACGTGGTGAGTTGAGCATGGTTGCCGCGGTGGGTGGCATGAAGCCTCCACATGTGCTGTCTCCATGGCAACATGCTCAACAAGCCACGTGAAAAGATGCGCGGGTTGATGGTCTCAGACGCGGAGGCAACTGGGATTCATCCTCCACCACCCGGACTGAGGCGAATCACTACACGACCACGAGGACTTAAAAGCACATTGGGAATTGGGCATTCCAGATTGGGAGAAAGAAAAAAAAAAAAAAAAGGGTACATAAAATGCAATAGAATCAGATAATAGAATCACTTGTCTACTGATTGATGTGACACACATTGACCTCACACTTAGAATTTTGTCTCTGGTCATACAAAAGTGTTTTCCCTCTGGGATCTGTTAGACTGGCCTCTGTCTCAACTGTTTCATTTCCTCTTTCAGTGTGAAGCAGTACTCCGGTCGGTTCTTCTAGAGAGTGGAGAGTGAAGCCAAACTGCCATACCCATTCACTTCAACTTTTTTTGAGTCTACATTCCTCTGCTTCTTGGGTAGATGTGTCTCTACCATTTCTCCTAGCCATTTTTTTTTTTTTTTTTTTTTTTTTAAACGACACATTTAAGGGAAATTTTTTCTGCATAGCAAGTGGATCCGTTTATTTCTGTAACATTTTCTTTCTGTTCTTGAACGCCATTTTCCCATTATTGATTATAATGTTTTGTAAATCAAGGGAGCCCATCTGTAATGTCCGCTGTTGGCCTTACCAGAGCTGCATGCCTAGTCTGTGCAACATGCAGAATGTAATCTTATTTGTAAATTTTTTGTTTTTGTTTTTTTTTTGCCCTTGATCATGAGTTTTTGGGGAAAGTGTAAATATTCAGTTAATTCTTTAAAAGTTTTAATATCAGTATCAGTTTTATTTAAAGGATGAACAACTATTTTGATTTGAAGAATGGGGGGATTTGAGGTGGGAAAATGGATTAATTACTGAGGGCTTTTTTTTTTTTTTCTCCACCTGTTTTTCAAATTCATACCGACATTGGGATCCATTCAGTCTTGCTGGCGCTTGTTTTGTACGTCTGTTTGTAAGCATTTTTACCATTTTAGATGGATCTTTCTAGACACCTTTCTCACCACAGATTGAAGGAATTTGTGGCTGTCTCATTAATGTTTCTCATATCTCATTCTTTCTCGCTCTGTCCCCTCTGGTGTTTGTAGATTGTGCTGCAAATCTAAAAAATAAAGTCTGTGCCACCTTTTACTAAACCCCTGTTTGTGGCTTATTGAGTGTTGTGTGTGTTTTTGTATTTTAATGGTAATGCATCTGGAATGAATTTCCATTCTTCCAGGTGAAGGTGCAATAAAATGGGAGTTGTTCTGATGAGAACTGAAGTTTTTGTGTCAAGACAAAGTTGTAGAACTGATGCATGCGCCTCCCGGTTGAAGACAAACTGAAATTTTCTTGCTAAAATAGCTCTGGCAGAACTTTATTAAATCGTGGACAGTGGTTCCACGTGTTTGAAATTAGTTTTCTAAACTTAAATTACTATGTAATCTCAACAAAATTTTGTGTAGAAAGAACCTAGTTTAATTGGGTAAATCCAGCAAAATTACCTGTGTCAGTGTAACTCAAATAAATCTATTGTTTTTTTGTTTAATATCTGGTGAAAGTAAATGTTAGCATGCTAAATATGCTGATTGGAAACACTACAGAGGTTGGTTTACAAACTATGTCATGGTTAGCACAGCATGTGCTCAATGAAGTGAGCAATACATTTCATGTGCTCCACTCTTCACCATAACAGTAACCCCCAAAACTCCAACATAAAAAACCTTGTCTAAATCTTATAACAAAACAAACATTAACAAGTATCCCTTTTTTTATATTCATCTTGCACAAAAACACAAAATAGCTCTTTTAACATTTACGCTCCCTATTTGAGTTCTGTGTAAAGCTTGCTGGGAAATGCAAAATCCCCTGCACAGTTTCATCAATGCTGCATTAACACCACTAAAAGTATTCATGTAGTCCCAGCTCAAATGGATTAAGTTCCATTTTACAAATTTTAATGGATAGAATGCAATGAAATCAAGTTATGACAAAATGTTCTAGAATTGTGTTGCTTTAGTTCATTTTAAGTAAATTGAACAAGCAGCAAAAAAAAAAAAAATTATAATAATAATTATATATATATATATATATATATATAATATATAATATATTTATTTATTTATTTTTATTTTTTTTCTCTTGAGTGATAAACCAGTAAAGAAGAAAATGCCTGGCATTTAAAATATTTTACATTCTGTTCCTTGGTAGATGTTTATACTTTGCTGTAATTTTCAAAGCATGTCATTGGTAGAATGTGGAACAAAGGAAGAATAACTAGTTTGGTTTGAGCAAATGAATTTTTTTCTCTTTACGGTCAATATTAATAAGTACAGTGGAGTCCAAAAATCTAAGATCGCATTGAAAATTCAAAATCAAATTTAAACCTGAAAATAATGTTTTAGGATATATATATCACACACACAGTTAAAGTAGGAAGTTTACATACACTTAGGTTGAAGTCATTAAAACTAATTTAACACCACAGATTTTATATTAGCAAACTATAGTTTTGGCAAGTCATTTAGGACATTTACTTTGTGCATGACACAAGTAATTGTTTCCAACAATTGTTTACAGACAGATTGTTTCACTTTTAATTGACTATATCACAATTCCAGTGGGTCAGAAGTTTACATACATTTTTCTAAGCTGCCTTTAAGCAGCTTAGAAAATTCCAGAAAATTAGGCAAAGCCTTTAGACAATTAGCTTCTGATAGGAGGTGTACTGAATTGGTGGTGTACCAGTGGATGTATTTTAAGGCCTAACTTCAAACTCTGTGCCTCCTTGCTGGACCTACACAAGTCTGGTTCATCCTTGGGAGCAATTTCCAAATGCCTGAAGGAACTATTTTCATCTGTACAAACAATAGTATGCAATTATAAACACCATGGGACCACGCAGCCATCATACCACTCAGGAAGGAAAAGCATTCTGTCTTCTAGAGATGAACGTAGTTTGGTGCGAAAAGTGAAAATCAATCCTAGAACAACAGCAAAGGACCTTGTGAAGATGCTGGAAGTATCTATATCAACATAACCTGAAAGGCTGCTCAGCAAGGAAGAAGCCACTGCTCCAAAACCACCATAAAAAAGCCAGACTACAGTTTGCAAGTGCACATGGGGACAAAGATCTTACTTTTTGGAGAAATGTCCTCTGGTCTGATGAAACAAAAATTTAACTGTTTGGCCATAAACCAACTGTTTAACTGTTTGGCCATCGTTATGTTTGGAGGAAAAAGGGCGAGGCTTGTAAGCCAAAGAACACCATCCCAACCGTGAAGCATGGGGGTGGCAGCATCATTCTGTGGGGGTGCTTTGCTGCAGGAGGGACTGGTGCACTTCACAAAATAGATGGCATCATGAGGAAGGAAAATTATGTGGATATATTGAAGCAACATCTCAAGACATCAGCCAGGAAGTTAAAGTTTGGTCGCAAATGGGTCTTCCAAATGGACAATGACCCCAAGTTTACCTCCAATGTTGTGTCAAAATGGCTTAGGGACAACAAAGTCAAGGTACTGGAGTGGCCATCACAAAGCCCTGCCCTCAATCTGAAAATTTGTGGGCAGAACTGAAAAAGCGTGTGCGAGCAAGGAGGCCTACAAACCTGCCTCATTTACACCAGTTCTGTCTGGAGGAATGGGACAAAATTCCAGCAACTTATTGTGAGAAGCTTGTGGAAGGCTACCCAAAATGTTTGACCCAAGATAAACAGTTTAAAGGCAATGCTACCAAATACTAACAAATTGTATGTAAACTTCTGACCCACTGGGAATGTGATGAATGAAATAAAAGCTGAAATAAATAATTCTCTCTACTATTATTCTGACATTTCACATTCTTAAAATAAAGTAGTGATCCTAACTGACCTAAGACAGGAAACGTTTTCTACGATTAAATGTCAGGAATTGTGAAAAACTGAGTTTTAATGTATTTGGCTAAGGTGTATGTAAACTTCTGACTTCAACTGTATATGTGTGTATGTGTGTGTGATATATATATATATATACACACACACACACACACACACACACGCACACACACTACTAGTCAAAAGTTTTGAAACACTTGACTGAAATGTTTCCCATGATCTTAAAAATCTTTTGAACTGAAGGCGTATGCTTAAATGCTTAATTTGTTTTGTAGACAAAAATATAATTGTGCCACCATATTAATTTATTTCATTATAAAACTAAAATTTAATTAAAATTTTTTTTGAAATTGATGACTTGGACCAAATAATAAAGAAAAGCAGCCAATAAGTGCCCAACATAGATGGGAACTCCTTCAATACTTCTTAAAAAGCATCCCAGGGTGATACCTCAAGAAGTTGGTTGAGAAAATGTCAAGAGTACATGTCTGCAAATTCTAGGCAAAGGGTGACTACTTTGAAGATGCTAAAATATAACACAGTTTTGATTTATTTTGGATTTTGTTTAGTCACAACAGAATTCCCATATTTCTATTATTCCATAGTTGTGATGACTTTACTATTATTCTAAAATGTGAAGAAAAAAATTATAAAGAATGAGTGTTTCAAAACTTTTGACCGGTAGAGTATATATACTGCGCTATTTCTAGGTCACTAATAAAATGTAAGAACATTTGTGATGAGCCATTTTAGCTCCTTTGTACAAATGGCCAGATATCCTTGTTTTCATTGAAGCACACAAGATTGTCTTTGACACATTTTCAAATCATGCTGGATAGCATGACTCGTCAGGTTTTGCACAAATTTGTTGAGTCCATGAAAGCTTGAGTGTATGCTGTCATCAAAGCAAAGGAGAAAGGGAAAATCTGACTTTTTAAACTTTTTGCTCAAATTGTTGCTGATAATATTATTTGTAATGGGAAAAAATTAACCACATAAAATATACTACTTATGGTCTCAGACTTTTGGACCCCACTGTAGGTTTTTCAATATTAATGTTGGTCTTTTATATGAGATAAGAAAACAGACATGAGGAACTTTTTTCTTTTGAACAAACTTGTGTAAGATGACTGTTTTTTTAAGAAGCTTGGTCTCGAAATTAAATGAGCCGAAATACCCACCTGTCAAGGTTCTGTTATTTTCCAATGCTCTGAAAAGATGGTCATCTTTACATTTTGTAATTTTATCAATTACTAATTTTAACTGTAAAGCTGCTTAGCATTGCTTATTCCTTTACGTTCAATGTTTTATCCTTTGCCATTTTACAGCATGCTTCCGCTTTTCTACCGTTTCAATTGCGTGTATATTACCATGTTCCCATTTTCTTTTCTTTTTCAATTATTTTTCCCCCCGCTAATCTACATCTCGCATTTCGACTGCATGCATTCATATTCTCCTCTGTGTTTTACACAGATTATTGCATCAATCTCAAACCTCTGCTGATAGGAACCACCACAACAACAGCAAACAATTGATGAGGGATTCACATCGATCTCAAACCCTGGCCGCTCAAGAACAACCATAACAACAACAAACAATTGTTATAGGAGATTCTATTGTAAAGAACATGGAAATAGAGACTCCAGCCACTATTGTTAAATGCATTTCGGGGGCTCGGGCGTCTGACATCAGATCAAATTTACAAGTGCTTGCTAATGCTAAATGTAGATTTTCTAAAATTGTTATTCATGTCAGCACTAACGATGTCTGGCTTCGCCAGTCGGAGATCACTAGAGATAATGTTAAAGAGGTGTGTCAACTTGCAAAAACAATGTCAGACACTATAATATGCTCTGGCCCCCTCCCTGCTTGTTGTGGTGATGAGGTTTATAGTAGATTAGTGTCACTGAATGGCTGGATGTCTGAGTGGTGTCTGGAGAATAGAATAGGATTTATAGACAATTGGAAGAGTTTTTGGGGTAGACCTGACCTGCTAAAGAGAGACGGACTCCATCCCTCCAGTGAAGGTGCCACTCTCTAGTAATTTACCTCATAATCTTAATAGTGATAGTATTTGACTAACTGGGTCAGGAAGCAGACAAACTGGCTAATCCGAACTTCTGCTAGCTGCCTTGAGATGTCACACAGGTCACATAAACTACAACACATAGAGACTGTATCACCTAGATCTCACATAGAGACTGTGTCTGTTCCCCGAACTACTAAACACAAACCCCTCATTAAATCATTTAGAAAACATGATTAAGGTCAAACTTGGAAAAAAAAAAAAAATCATATTAAGGTAGGGCTACTAAACATTAGATCTCTTTCTACCAAAGCACTAATTGTAAATTAAATTATTACAGATCATAGTTTGGATTCACTCTGTTTGACTGAAACCTGGCTTAAACCAGTTGAATATATTAGTTTAAATGAATCTACTCCCCCAGGATATTGTTATAAACATGAGCCTTGTCTGAAAGGTCGAGGAGGAGGTGTTGCTGCAATTTACATTGAAGTTTCTGGTGTTACTCAGAGGACAAGATATAAGTTTAAGTCTTTTTGACTAATAATGCTTAATGTGACACTGTGAGATACAAATAAAAAAATCTCTGTCGTCTTTTGCACTTGCTACAGTAGATCACCCGGGCCATATTCTGGTTTCCTTGGTGAATTTGCAAATTTTCTATCAGATCTAGTAGTTACTGTGGATAGAGCTTTAATTGTTGGTGAATTCAACATTCACATAGATAATGAAAATGACACATTGGGATTAGCATTTATCGATATTCTCAACTCTCTTGGAGTCAGACAAAATGTGACAGGACCAATTCATCACCATAATCATACGCTAGATTTAATATTTGTTTATGGAGTTTATGTTGATACTATAGCAATTCTGCCGCAGAACAATTACATCTCAGATCATTACCTCATCTCTTGTATGCTGCAATCAGCTAATGTTACTCAATCTACACCACGCTATTATTCAGGTAGAACTATTCTTTTGACCACTAAAGATAGCTTCACTAATAATCTTCCAGATTTATCTCATATACTCAGTAAGCCAAAAAGTCTAGAAGAACTTGATGTAATGACAGAAAATATAAACACAGTCTTCTCTAGCACTCTTGATAGTGTCGCCCTCCTTCGATTAAAGAAAAATGCCCTGCACCATGGTAAAATGATCACACTCATGCTCTCAAGAGAGCTGCTTGAAAAATGGAGCGCAAGTGAAAGAATACAAAATTAGAGGTATTTTGCAGTGCATGGAAGGATAGTGGCTGTAGCACTAAAAGCTGCCAGGTCAGCATATTTTAGCAAACTCATAGAAAATAACCACAACAATCCTAGGTGTTTATTCAGTACTGTGGCTAAATTGGTTAGGAATAAAGCCTCAACTGAACCAGTTATTCCATCGCAGTACAATAGTAATGACTTCATTAATTTCTTTACTGATAAAATTGAAATAATCAGAAATAAAATTGGAACTATGCAATCAACTGTCACAGCACCTCAGAAAACAGTGTCTCATAATTTTGCTCATGAGCAACTTCAGTCCTTTGCTGTCATAGGTCATGAAGAGCTAACAAAACTTATCGAAATATCAAAAGCCACAACATGTATGTTAGATCCAGTACCAACTAAGCTCTTAAAAGAGGTATTCCCTGTAATCTCAGAACCTCTTCTTAATATTATTAACTCCTCGCTCAACCTCGGGATTCATATCCTGGGTCCTCGGCCCTGATCTGGCCCACACACCTAAAGTGAGCAGAACTAATGGGTGTGAGCCAGATTTGGCCCAGAGATTGTTAAATGAATGGTTCTGGCCCAGATGTGGCCCACAGTGTTTAAATTGAAGGAGGAACTGGTGTGGACCAGATGTGGCCCAAAGAAAGCTAATCATATTGACCTTAGAGTTTAGACATGGCCTGATAATGCCACATGGTGTTAACTGGGCTGTCATATTCAAATAAAATGACAACAGTGACTCCAGTCAGGCTTCATAAGCAACCAATTGGCCTGGTTGCTAGGGTGGGTAGAGTGGGGGGGGAATAAATAATGAATAAATTAAATGACAACAAGCAGTTGAAATTAATTATTTTAATTTTTAAGTTCATCAGTTGTCAATACAGAGAAGTGCAAAACAGTTTAAAGGGATAGTTCACCCCAAAATGAAAATGCTCCCATCATTAACCTCATGCCATCCCATACGTGTATAACTTTGTCTTCTGCTGAACACAAATGAAGATTTTTAGAAAAATATCTCAGCTCTGTAAATCCATACAATGCAAGTGAATGGTGATCAGACCTTTGTAGCTCCAAAAAACACATAAAGGAAACATAAAAGTAATCCATATCTTCAGAATCGACATAATAGGTGTGGGTGAGAAGCAGAACAATATTTAAGTCCCTTTTTACTATAAATCTACACTTAAACTTTCACTTTCAGATGTGAAAATGAAACTAAACAGGCTTCACATGTGACTGTAGATTTATAGTAAAAAAGGACTTAAATATTGATCTGTTTCTCACCCACACCCATCATATCTTTTCTGAAGACATGGATTTAACCGCTGGAGTCTTATTGATTACTTCTATGTTTCTTTTGTCATTTTTGGACCTTCTTCGTTTTGGCCACCATTCACTTGCACTGTATGGACCTACAGAGCTGAAATATTCTTCTAAACATCTTTGTTTGTGTTTTGCAGAAGAAAGTTACACACATCTGGGATGGCAAGAGGGTGAGTAAATTATGAATTTTCATTTTTGGGTGAACTATCCCTTTAAATTAATGATTTTAAAGTTCATCAGCTGTCAATTCAGAGAAAAGTAAAATGCTACAAAATGATGTTGCAACCCATAAAAGCAGCTCTGTGAGTACTTACATTAAACACCTTCATTTATTTTTAACGAGGTATAAATTTACTATGGCATAAATTAACTTTTAAAAAACAGTTATTTTAAAGTGTAGAACAGAAAGAGTGGGAATGGAGTGGATATACAGGTGCATCTCAATAAATTAGAATGTCGTGGAAAAGTTCATTTATTTCAGTAATTCAACTCAAATTGTGAAACTTGTGTATTAAATAAATTCAATGCACACAGACCGAAGTAGTTTAAGTCTTTGGTTCTTTTAATTGTGATGATTTTGGCTCACATTTAACAAAAACCCACCAATTCACTATCTCAGAAAATTAGAATACATCATAATACCAATAAAAAAAACATTTTTAGTGAATTGTTGGCCTTCTGGAAAGTATGTTCATTTACTGTATATGTACTCAATACTTGGTAGGGGCTCCTTTTGCTTTAATTACTGCCTCAATTCGGCGTGGCATGGAGGTGATCAGTTTGTGGCACTGCTGAGGTGGTATGGAAGCCCAGGTTTCTTTGACAGTGGCCTTCAGCTCATCTGCATTTTTTGGTCTCTTGTTTCTCATTTTCCTCTTGACAATACCCCATAGATTCTCTATGGGGTTCAGGTCTGGTGAGTTTGCTGGCCAGTCAAGCACACCAACACCATGGTCATTTAACCAACTTTTGGTGCTTTTGGCAGTGTGGGCAGGTGCCAAATCCTGCTGGAAAATGAAATCAGCATCTTTAAAAAGCTGGTCAGCAGAAGGAAGCCTGAAGTGCTCCAAAATTTCTTGGTAAACGGGTGCAGTGACTTTGGTTTTCAAAAAACACAATGGACCAACACTAGCAGATGACATTGCACCCCAAATCATCACAGACTGTGGAAACTTAACACTGGACTTCAAGCAACTTGGGCTATGAGCTTCTCCACCCTTCCTCCAGACTCCAGGACCTTGGTTTCCAAATGAAATACAAAACTTGCTCTCATCTGAAAGAGGACTTTGGACCACTGGGCAACAGTCCAGTTCTTCTTCTCCTTAGCCCAGGTAAGACGCCTCTGACGTTGTCTGTGGTTCAGGAGTGGCTTAACAAGAGGAATACGACAACTGTAGCCAAATTCCTTGACATGTCTGTGTGTGGTGGCTCTTGATGCCTTGACCCCAGCCTCAGTCCATTCCTTGTGGAGTTCACCCAAATTCTTGAATCGATTTTGCTTGACAATCACAAGGCTGCGGTTCTCTCGGTTGGTTGTGCATCTTTTTCTTCCACACTTTTTCCTTCCACTCAACTTTCTGTTAACATGCTTGGATACAGCACTCTGTGAACAGCCAGCTTCTTTGGCAATGAATGTTTGTGGCTTACCCTCCTTGTGAAGGGTGTCAATGATTGTCTTCTGGACAACTGTCAGATCAGCAGTCTTCCCCATGATTGTGTAGCCTAGTGAACCAAACTGAGAGACCATTTTGAAGGCTCAGGAAACCTCTTCAGGTGTTTTGAGTTGATTAGCTGATTGGCATGTCACCATATTCTAATTTTTTGAGATAGTGAATTGGTGGGTTTTTGTTAAATGTGAGCCAAAATCATCACAATTAAAAGAACCAAAGACTTAAACTACTTCAGTCTGTGTGCACTGAATTTATTTAATACACCAGTTTCACAATTTGAGTTGAATTACTGAAATAAATGAACTTTTCCACGACATTCTAATTTATTGAGATGCACCTGTATTTTTCTCTTGTACACTCAAAACAGGGATGTTTACTAGTAAACTGCACTGACTGATTTTATCAATTACAATGAATTTGATCAACTTACTGATTTTATTAATGTAAGTGTGTGAGTGCATGGTAAGGGCAGGTTATTACTCCTTGTTACGTCTCTTCCTTTCTCCTTCGCGGTCTGAAGCCAGCTGAAGCCACTGTTTTATTACTGACTCTATTTCTGTATTTGTTGCCCTCGATGTCAAGGGATTCTTCCAGACAGCATCTAATGAATATAAATAGAAAAATCAAAGACATTAACTTTTGGCAGCAATGGGATACACCATTGCTCGACATCGAACATCATTGGGGCCTACACAAAATAATCCACACAAGATTCAAGTTTCCCATGAAGTATAATTAATGTAATTAATGAATTGATTAATTACAGAATGCTAGCTAATTCAAGATCATTTCAGCTAACATTAACAAACGGGACAGCAATGAACGAGATAGCTAATATAACCCTGCTCGTGGAAAGTCAATTAGTTAGCCATAAAGTTCAGTAGACACTGTACAAAGTTAGATAGCTAACTAAAATGAATATATTGTAATTTAAGGAATGTTTTTCTAAAGATACACAACAACAGTCGGTGTAAAAGTCTCCAGGACTGAACGGGTTTTCTAACATAATATGTTCTTTCTCCTAACAGGCAATCACATCTAACGTTAGGCTATATAGATATAACAATTATTTTCCACTTCACTTGACAGTTAAAACACTACCATACTACTCTTACTATTTCTGCCATAGACAGACATGGCAGAAGTATTAAGAGTAGTATAGGTAGTATGCCATTCTGAACTCAGCTAAGGACTGTTTGTTGGTGGCGTCAATTGACCTCACTGTCCTGTGAACATTTCCTGCTTGTCAATCAGAGAAAATTTAGCAGAGAAGGGCCACTTCTATTAAAATAAATGGAAGAAATGTGAACGCTCAACGGCAGCCAACGATCAACGGAAAAAATACAGCTTCATCACCGCTGCCTTTAAACACCGAGCGCGCCTCTCCTCGGGTGACCGGTCTCTACTTGCTGGCATCTTCGCTGGTCCAGGAACGGAGTGGGGAGGATCGCATGTGAGTTAGATGCGTCACCAGACCCGCACCCCCGGCGTGAGTTAGATGCAATCCTGGGGATTGGAGCACACATTGCGGCCGGGCCGGTCGAGTGAAGCTAGCGCCACATGCGACTCGGACCAATAAAATTTTTCTGCTTATTTGAAATATGTTCTTTTGTCGTAATCTTGACCAACCGTTTTGGAGATTTCGGTCTTTCCCCATTCAAGTAGATAGGAGCTGCACTGTCATGACGCTTGTTTACATAGTAAAATAGCTGCCCAAACTGGTAAAGAGCATCCCAAAAATGGCCGCCGAGTGGACTGACTTACTAGTGATGTGTCTTTCGCGAACGAGTCGGCTCTATGAGTCTGAGAGACTATTTATTTATTTTTTTGTAAATTAATACAAGACAGAATAATAAGATGACCTTTTCATCACACTGCTCGGGGCCGAGCAGTGTGATGAAAAGATCATCCTTAATTTCGGGTCAGAAAACAAGATGAGTGACAGATGCAAACGAAGTAGCATTTGGATGCATTTTAATAACGTAGACAACATAAAGGCAGAATGTACAATTTGTGAGGTAAAAATATCATATCAAGCAGGGTCTACTAACAACCTTCACAGGCATATTAGAATTGTACATCCAAAAGTGCAGTTAGAAGAAAACAGGCAAGCTAGCGTGCCTGCTACTGAACATGAAAAAGCCAGTGCGTCTACTAGAACCGTTGCTGCTGCAATGTCTACAGCCACCCCACAGGCATCAGGTACACCATGACCTATTGCAACCCAGAGCTCTATAAGCCAATTTATGCCAAAGGCCATGACCCCAGCAAGACAGAACACAGCTGATGAGGTACTGGCTAAAATGTTTGCAAGGGATTTCCAACCATTTCAATCGTGGAGGACAAGGGATTTAGAACCCATGCTCTCAATCCAATGTATGTTATTCCAAGCAGAAAAACACTCTCCCAAACAACTATTCCAAGATTGTATGACAGAGAACGTGCTTCACTGCAAGAAAGGGTTAAAAAAGCTACAGCAGTTTGCCTGACAACTGACTGCTGGACATCCAGAGCCACCACTTCCTTCATGGCTGTTACATGTCACTTCATTGAAAATTATTGTACTGTCTTCTTCACACTTCAGAGAACCTGGCAGAGAAACTGCTAAGAGTGGCAAAAGAGTGGCAAGTAGAAAACAAAGTGGTTTGCTGTGACAACGCAGCTAACATAACCAAAGCTATTAAAATCTTGAAATGGATCCAACACCCATGTCTCGTGCACACAGTCAACATAGTTGTAAGAGATGCCCTGAAGGTGATGAAGCCCTCTATGGATAAAGTGAAGGTCATGGTGGAATTCTTCCATAAGAGCACAATAGCCACAGAGAAGCTGAAGTCTACTCAACGCCAGATGGTTATGCATGAGCTGGTGCCCTAACAAGAATGTGTTACGAGGTGGAATTCAACATTTCATATGCTGAAATGGGTTCTGGAGTCCAAGGATGCAATCATCTCTACCCTGGCCATTATCAATGCACCTGTTGATGCTCTGAGCCAAGAAGAATGGGAGGATGTGTGAGAGACATGCACTGTTCTGGAACCCTTTGAGCAGGTCACTGAGATCAGTGCTGACAGGTACAGTGGACAATTGATTTACATTATTTATTATTATATAATTGCATATTAGAGGTGAATGGCAGTAATAATAGATAAGAATAAACTGAACAAAGTCCATATACCACATAATAAAACAAAGCATAATTTTCTGAGTTACTGTTTTCTCTATTTTCAGCTATATGACAGCCTCCAAAATGCTACTCCTGTGCAAGGGTCTGCAGAGAGTAACAGCCCACCACCAGACAGGAGGAACAGTAACCACAGGGAAAGTGAGAGAGTTGGTGACTGCTCTCTGTGCATCTATGGAAAGAAAGTTCCACAGAATGGAATACAATACAGTTCTCTCAGAAACCACCGTACTGGACCCGAGGTTCAAAAAGCTGGCCTTTAATGACAACAGAGCTGTTGATGAGGCACTTCAAAGAATAGCAAGATGCAGCCCCAGCAGCCAGCTGGCTCCACCACCAGGAGTCCAAGAGGGAGAAGAGGGAGCAGGGGCACTAGAAGTGGAGCCACAAACGTCTGCTGTTTGGAGGCTCTTTGATAAAAGAGCAACAGGAGACACTACAAGAAGGAATCCCACAGCAGATGCTATACTGAAAGTAAGATCCTATCTCGAGGAGCCCCTTATCCAAAGAGCCGCAGACCCACTGAGCTGGTGGGAGACCAAGGCTTCAGTCTAACCACGACTTGTCAAGGTGATGGCAGGGAGACTGTGCATCATAGCGACATCAGTTCCTTCAGAAAGAATCTTCTCCAAAACAGGGCAGATAATAACAGAGAGAAGAAACCAGATCAACCCGTCTAAGTCCATAGTCTTTCTTAATGCCAATCTGCCCTAAAGACAGTGTTTCACTTTTAATAGATACAACTAGAATTGTTGGATGCTGCTGTTTTGCACATTGTAATTTATTTTTAATCTGATCTATGGCACACCGTGTTCCGTTTTGAGTGTGGTTTGTTTGGAATGGTTTGTGTTTTGGATAGTTCAATATAAGGTTTGGTATAATTGGTTCAAAGAAATTTGAATGGCGAAAGGCAGCCAACGGTCAACGAAAAAAAATACAGCCTCATCACTGTTGCCTTTAAACACCGAGCAGCCTCTCCTCGGGAGATCGGTCTCTACCTGCTGGCATCTTCGCAGGTCCAGGAACGGAGTGGGATGGATCCGGTGTGAGTTAGATGCATCACCAGACCCAGTCATAGGTCAAAACATTGCTAAATTTGGCTGAATTATAAAAGCCAGAAGTGGTACTAAATGAAGAGCCGAAAGAGATGGCTCTTATTGCTGAGCAGAGCCAAATTATCTGGCTCACTAAAAAGAGCCGGAATTCCCATCACTATGAAAAAGAGACTTTGTTGGAAGGATCCTGAAATAGGTCTGGACCGGTTGTAATTCCTTTGTTTTTGTTTACATTCTTGAAATGGCCTCTATAACCTCGATTTTTTTAAGGAGGGACAAGTCGAAATAATATTTTGTGGTAATCAACATGATGCCACATATGTTGTCGATTGAGCTTAACTTGTAATGAACCCGGAATATTCCTTGATTTTTACGGACACGCCCACCGACAGTCTAGTGCTTCAAACACGTTGCGAATCTGTTCGATCGAATCATTAAAATGAACCAGTTCAAAAGAACGATTCTTTCGCGAATCGGACATTACTATTACAAACGGAGGAGAGGAGAGTCCAAACCGAGCCTGTTCTTACTGGGATTTACATCATCGGGAGAAAAACCTCTATGTACTAATCGCTTGAAACGTCTTTCCGCAGCTTCAGTGTGCTGTAGCGTTCGCTTTTTATCAGGCAAATAACATAATATGGGGTCTCAAGTAGAGTGATCGTTCTAATTAACATCTGATAAACATCTTAAAGGGATAGTTCACGCAAAAATGAAAATTGTCTCATCATTTACTCAGCATCAGCCAGCCCAGATGTGTGACTTTATTTCTTCTGCTGAACACAAAAGAAGATTTTAGAAGAATATTTCAACTCTGTTGGTTGATAAAATGCAAGTGAATGGTGGCCAGAACTTTGAAGCTCCAAAAAGCACATAAAGACTGCATAGAAGTAATCTCCAGTGAACGACTCCAGTGGTTAAATCCATATCTTCTGAAGTAATATGATAGGTGCGGGTGAGAATCAGATAAATATTTAAGTCCTTTTTTACCATAAATTCTCCACATTAATTTTCACATTATTTTTATTTTATTTTAGGCGATTCACATTCTTTTTTGCATATCGCCACCTACTGGGCGGGGAGAAGAATTTATAATAAAAAAGGATGTAAATAGTGTTTTGTTTCTCACTCACACCTATTATATTACTTCTGAAGACACGGATTTAACCACTGGAGTTGTGTGGATTAATTTTTTGGCCATAACATCAGCATAATAACTAAATATTTTAGAGGGCAGTCCACCAATGTGCAAATCACTGTGATGTTTTGGAATGCATTGTTTATAGGAAGAAATTTGTTATGCATTATATAGTATTTGGAATGTCACTGCTACATGTTGTTGTTGTGTTTTTTTTTTTGTTTGTTTGGTTTTTTTTTTTGGCCCTTTTGACATTTTTGTTGATAGAGATGACAGGAAAAAATTACGAGAAGAGGGGGGAACGGAAACGGGAAATGTTGCATGCCAGACTCAAACTTGCATTGCCTGGATGAATGCTATCCCTGATAGCATATGTACATCACCTAGACGTCTATTTGACGTGTGTGTTTACATCTGAAAATACTTTTTACGTTGTTGCATCTGCAATACGTTTTAAAAGACGTATATTCAATATGTATGTCTCGGATGTCAATAAGACATTCAGCAGATGTCTTGAGATGTTTATAATTTAGAATGTTTGTAAATCTGATCTTTTTTAAGATGTTTAGCAGATGTTAATTAGATTGTGTTGCTTTCCAGATGCAAAGATTTAAAACATACATCTTGGAGATGTGTGCTATCTGGGATGGCTTAATGAGGGAGGCATGTGCACTGTCACGGCTTCATCTATACATATACAACTTCCCATTTTAATATGTGTACTGTAGATGCCACATACACTGCCTGGCAAAAAAAGTTGCCATTTGGATTTAAATAAGCAGATACTTAAGAGCCCATGATTGGATCATTATTGCAGTGATTAATATGTTTCAGCTGGCAGCAATTCTTTTAACCCTAACTGATGCAGTATGTAGCTTCTCATTTCTTAAACAACCATGTCAGAAGACGTATCCCATGGTCGTGGAAAAGATGTTACTGTGTTTCAGAAGGGGCAAATTATTGGCCTGCATCAAGCAAAGAAAACAACTAAGGAGATTATTGAAACACTGGAATTGGGTTAAGAACTGTCCAACGCATTATTAAAACCTGGAAGGATAGTGGTGAACCGTCAGCTTTGTGGAAGAAATGTGGTCGGAAAAAAATCTTGAATGATCATGATCGGAGATCACTAAAACGCTTGAAGTCACATCATAAAAAATCGATAGTAAAACTCACGGCTATCTTTAATAGTGAAAGTAAGAGCATTTCCACACGCACAACGTGACGAGAACTTACAGGATTGGGACTAAACAGCTGTGTGGCCACAAGAAAGCCACTTGTTAGTGAGGCTAATTGGAAATCTACTTCAATTTGCTAGGGAGCATAAAGATTGGACTGTGGAGCAATGGTAAAAGGTTGTGTGGTCTGATGAGTCCAGATTTACCCTATTTCAAAGTGATGGGCACATCAGGGTAAGAAGGGAAGCGCATGAAGCGATGCACCCGTCATGGATAGTGCCCACTGTACAAGCCTCTGGAGGCAGTGTTATGATCTGGAGTTGCTTCATTTGGTCAGGTCTTGGCTCAGCAATGTTATGCGGCAATAAAATGAAGTAAGCTGACTACCTGAATGTACTGAATGACCAGGTTATCCCATCAATGGATTTTTTCTTCCCTGATGGCACATGCATATTCCAGGACGACAAGCCAATATTAATCGGGCTCAAATTGTGAAAGAGTGATTCAGGGAGCATGAGGAATCATTTTCACACATGAATTGGCCACCACAGAGTCCTGACCTTAACCCCATTGAAAGTCTTTGGGATGTGCTGGAGAAGACTTTACGGAGTGGTTTGACTCTCCCGTCATCAATACAAGATCTCAGCCAAAAAGGTATGCAACTCTGGACGGAAATAAATGTTGTGACACTGCATAAGTTTGTCGAAAGGATGCCACGATGAATGTCGAAATATTAAAGTATTCAACTTGTTTTTTGGCCAGGCAGTGTAGTAACCTCGCCATTCATAAGGTCAACCGCTAAGTTGCATACAAGGAGAGATACAATCATTTTGGCTAATCATGGTGCCCAGGTTTAACAAAATTACCCCTCCAAGCTATGAAATTAATTATACCATTTAACTGCCTTGCAGAAATGTGCTGCCTTGTTTTTTCTTTGTGTTAGATGGCCCCGAAGGCAAACCCATTTGTCTTTTGTGTGCCATTGAATATTATGGAACATTATAGCCTTAATCAAGTTCCATCTTATTGGGTCAGCTGTACTGAGATATATAACTTTAACAAACTCGAGTCTCATGTAAAATGGGTCAATAAACTTTTAACCAGGTTACAAATAGGCATAAGTGGGCTAGAATGTGACTAAGAGGCTTTAGTGTTTTAGTGTTGATTGTGTTATGTTGAATGAAGCATCAGGTTTATACTGGTAACACTACGGTAAAGCCATTATTTTGTTTTTAAATACTTCCTCTCACAGGCCAATGCAAATATAGTCCAAGAAGTGGATGTAGAGAAGGTCTTCACTTTTGTCAACCCCTATGTAGATGCCATCAGGAGTTTATGGTATGACCCAGGAATTCAGGAATGCTATGACCGGAGGAAAGAGTACCAGCAATCAGATTCCACAAAATAGTGAGTGCATCTTCAAGTTGTCACTTTCTATAAGAAAGAAAAATCATAAATGAGATCTCTTTAATATCTCAACTGTTTCTCCTAGACAGCAAAGAGATTAAATGGAGAGCAAATGGAGGTTTTGCTAGTCTTCCTAAGAAAAACACAGCAGTATCTGAATTTTCGGGAAAGACCTCAACAATGTCTCAAACTGTGATTGGATTTGCCAAGATCTTTGCCAAAGAGATTTCAGTATGAACTTAAATATTTCTTATCAAATTCTTCCAAGACCAAATGATCTGAGCTATGCACTCCACACAAACTTTACCATGATAGCAAACATACATCACACAGATGTCAATTTGATGTTTGTTTTTACATCAGTTTTTTAGGTTGTTTGCTCATCTGCAATACGTCTTGTCTTGGATGTCAATAACACATTCAGTAGATGTCTTTGAGATGTTTATGATTTAGAATGTTTGTATATCAGATCTTTTTAAGATGCTTAGCAGATGTTAATGAGATTGTGATGCCAGATAAAAATATCTAAAACAGACATCTCGGAGATGTAAGTGTGCTATCTGGTTTAGTCTATAACTTAGCCTATATACACTGATGAGCCAAAACATTATGACCACTCACAGGTGAAATGAATAATGTTGATCATCTCCGAACAAGGCCAGATGTCAAGGTCTGGGTAGATTAGATGGTAAGCGAACAATCAGTTCTCGCAGTCAACGTGTTGAATGCAGGAGAAATGGGCAGGAGTAAAGACCTGAGCGACTTTGACAGGGTAAAATTGTTATGGCCAGACGACTGAGTCAGAGCATCTCTGAAACATCAGTGCTTGTGGGATGCTCCCGGTCAGCAGTGGTGAGTACCTACCAACAGTGATCTGAGGAGGGAAAAACCACAAACTAGCGACAAAGTGTTGGGCATCCCAGGCTCATCGATGCACAAAGGCAACAAAGGGTATCCCGTCTGGTCCGAACCGACAGTGGCACAAGTCACAATTTTTTTTTAATGATGGTTACGGGAGGAATGTGTCACAATACAAAGTGCATCTGCATAGATGCAGACCTTTCAGAGTGGCCATAATGACCCCTGTCCACCATCGAAAGCGACTACAATGGGCACACAAGTGTTAGAACTTGACCTTGGAGCAGTGGAAGAGGTTTGCCTGGTCCAGTGAGTCCTGTTTTCTTTTATATCACATGGATGGCCATGTACGTGTGTGCCATTTACCTGGGGAAGAGATGGCACCAGGATGCACTGTGGGAAGATGACAAGCCAGTGGAGGGAGTGTAATGCTCTGGGCAATGTTCTACTGGGAAACCCTGGGTCGGGCCATTCATGTGGATGTCAGTTTGACATGTGCCACCTACCTAAACCAGTTCTAGACCAGTTACACTCCTTCATGGCAATGGTATTCCCTGATGGCAGTGGCCTCTTTCAGCAGGATAATGCGCCCTCCCACACTGCACACATTGTTCGAGAATGGTTTAAGGAACTTGAAGTGTTCAAGGTGTTGTCCTGGCCATCAAATTCCCCAGATCTCAATCTGATTATGCATCTGTGGGATGTGCTGGACCAACAAGTTCGATCCACTACGGCTCCACCTCGCAACTTACAGGACTTGAAGGATCTACTGCTAAAGTATTGGTGCCAGATACCACAGGACACATTCAGGGGTCTTGAAGAGTCCACGCCTCGGTTGGTCAGCACTGTTTTGGCGGCACATGGAGACCAACATCATATTAGGCAGGTGGTCAAATTTGTTTGGCTCATCAGTGTAAGTGGTGGTGATTTTGATTCATCTTAGGGACTCAAGTCTTTTGAGTCCATTCACCAAAAAGATTAGTTCAGATTCGTTCATTGATTCGTTCATTGACCAGTTCTGCAAATTATACCTTTGCGCCTGTAGATGATGCCAAATGACCGTCTTTTACGTTTTTAACAAGTATTTACATTAAACTAAAAGCACAAAGTCATTCACTACGGCCACTACGAACTGAACGAACGACATGTAGCTCCTCCTCTCCTTCAGCTGATCCTCATTCACGAACAAGATGATTGAATTCATTCAGTTCGTTCATGGAAGAAATGTCTTGTCTCGTTCAGACTCAAATGACCGACTACTAGTTCAGTAAAGGGGCGTATTAATTCAGTGGGTCAAACCAATGATATGCTTTTTCACAGCCTGCTGCCAAATACTATTGGCTCGCGCTAAAGTACATTCATTTAGTTTATGAACGAGATGTCTCATCTTGTTCAGACACAAATGACTGACTTGACTGGTTCAGTGACGAGTGTATTCATTCAGGTTGTGAAACCAATGATATGCTACTTCGCAGCCTGCACTCAAATGCTATGGCTCGGACCATAGTCAGTCTTAACAGACATGAAAAGCAACAGAGCTCATTGGCTTTGAAAGGGAGAGACATCAGTGAACGAGAAAAATGAGTCAGTGTATGAAGGTGAAAGAGAACAATTCGTTCACTTAAAAGATTTGTTCAAAAAGACAGAATCGTTCACGAAAGAAAAAACTACTATAACTCTACATATGGTTTGTTGTCTCATTTTTAGTTTAATTTGAATTTTAGGAGAAACATCTGACACAGAGTTGACACCTAAATGAAATATAACTGAGAACTCAGCTTAGACTCATTAGCTATTATCTCTTAGCCATCATTTGTTCCTTCTGGGCTGTAGTCTGGCTTCCATTTGAGATATCCAACACATTTTTAATTCCAATCTATGCAGTCAAGTGTCATTTAGTATTTGCATTTATTGTCTTAATCCTTTGACTTATTCCAGTATGGATCCACTGCTTTGAAAACATTACCTCCATCATGTTTCTGGCAGCATTCAGTGAATATCACAGTCACATAGTAGAGTCTGACAATGAGGTAAATTACCTACCAGCAGAGGGAGCCAAAGGCTGCATACTAGTTTTTCAGTCGTTAACAAGACTTTATAGTGGAGACCGGGCTAGTTGTCACATGGAGAAGGCAATATCTTAGTACCTTGCATGATTTGAAGTCCATTTGCATACAAGCTTGTATTATCTAGTAGTGGAAACCACCTAGTTCACAAATGTCTTAATATCTGGGAATTGTTACCCTCCAAAGTACAATTTAAATATAATCATGTTTGTAATAGCTTTTGAGTAAACAAGACAACACACACACACACACACACACACACACACACACACACACACACACAAAATGTACTAGTCTAGAATACATTCAGGCAAGGGTCAACTATATAGTGAAGGGAGATTTTAACCAAAAGGTTGAACCATGTTCTTAGGACAAAAAGATTTTTATTTATAAATGTGAAGTTGGTTGCCACAGTTTTGTCGGCCAAGTTGTCGTGTATTTTTATATGTTATATTTTTATACAATTTATTAATGACAATTTCTGTTGGCCAAAACAATATTTCATATTTTTCGTATGATATATTTTTAGTTTCATTATTTTGTTTAAATATAGCTGAAAATCCATTAAATAGTCTAAATACATTTTAAATACAGGTGTGTTGTGGAACATGGAATAATCATGTGCACAGGTAGCTGTCTAAACCTGCTGGGCATTGTTGCCTGCCACTCCTCTGTCAGTACATTCGGTCCAGCTATGGGGTCATCAGCCAGAAGCCACCCATCATAGATGTTTTGCCCCATTAATCCCGGAACATCTCACGGTGGTACAATTTTTCGCTTAGGAGAGAGCATGCAAGTGGTGCAGCTGAAGTGATACGGGTGACGAAACATTGACAGATTTATTTGGCTGCGTTGATATACAGTCTTGTCCCTACAATTTCTTGATTTGTTTAATTGCTCTTCACAAGAATTTTGGCTTGCTCCGTATGTGAAAATTTACACTGTAATTGTCCGCATCGCTTTGCAGCGTGGTTCCCTCATGCTTTAAAATGTTATTTTCACTTTAGCATGATTCCAAACATTTAAACGCAAATACAGAGGTCACGATTGATTAATTTTCCATATAACAAGCGCAGCTGCAATCATGCAAACTGATCATGAAATCAACTGCAATCATGTGATTGACAAAAGGTCTGGCTCGTCCCCCGTGATTTAATTGTCATCCGAACGCATGAGTTTTATCACAGAGGAGCTATGAAAATGTACTTTTACAGACGTTATTCTGAGAAACAATTGCCGTCCGAATAGGGCAGCATCAGGCACAGCCCATTTTTTTGCACTCCAGATCGACGAATCCACTGATGTGGCCAACTGCGCATGTGAGGTACCTGAAAAACATTGACATTCAAGAAGAGTTTCTATTCAGTAGTCCTTTACCCGCCCACACACGCACGCACGCGCACACAACTCTCTGTTACAGATCTTCTGACTAGTTTGACTGAGATGGACCGTTATGGGAATTTCAAATTATGTTCTTTTTTTCTTTTTCTTTTTCTTTCTTTTTTTTTTTTTTTGCTAGGAACATTGTTTTTGTTGCATTTTTTTTCTCCACCATTGTAAAAATAATATAATATAAAAAGTTGTATATTCAGTGTCATAATTCAGTTAATAACTTCTGCACTTTTCTTGTTAAACAATAAATGATAAAAAATTATTAAATAATGTCAAACAATTGTCTGACAATCTGTTCAGATGTGTTTGTGTGGGTGTTTGGCTATGACTATGAGTAGACTTGATAAAAGTCACTCATGGGGTCCCAGAGCAAGACCCTTGCTTCCCTGCAGTGAGCGCAGACCGCCTTGTTTTGAGCTCATGCACACTTTTACAGCCTTGCACGCACACACTGTTGCTGACGGCACGCTGCACGAGTGTTTGTAGCTTACTAAACTGCTTAGCATTGCTTATTCTTCATTGTTTTATCCTTTGCCATTTTACCACATCTTCGGGTTTTTCCACTTTTCTACTGTTTCATCTGTGTGTATTTTACCGCACGCACCCGTTTCTCTCGTTCTTTTTCTTTTTTCCCCCCGATTTTTTTCCGCCTGTGTACATCTCAAGTCTCGACTACGTGCCCACTGTGTTTTACATGGATTATTGCAGCAGTCTCAAACATCTGCTGATTAGGAACCCATCGATCTCAAACCCTCGCCGCTCAAGAACAACCACCACAACAACAACAAACAATTGCGGTAAGTCATGGCATCCGCTCATGTTATTCTTCCTGCAGTTTTACTATAACTTCTTCCATCAGTAGTGAGGGGTTTACATGTGATAAATGTAAGGATTTAGTCAAGCTGAGGGAGAAGATTAATGAGTTAGAGGCACGCATCCGAACACCAGTGGAGGTCAGTGAGAAAGAGAAATCGGTAGATACTGTTTTGGATGCTGGTAGTACAGCGAGCAACACACACACTTTGGTTCATGCAGAAGAGCCCCTGCAGCAGGGAAATTGGGTGACGTCTCGGCAGCATACTCGCTCAGCAAAGTGACACCACTCTCCCGTTCCTGTTAGGGTTTCCAATCAATTCTCCCCACTCAGTGATGCACCCATGAGAATCATGTTGAAAGAGCCCTAATAATTGGTGATTCTATTGTAAGGAATGTGGAAATAGAGACTCCAACCAACATGTTAAATGCATTTCGGGGGCTCGGGCGTCTGATATCAGATCAAATTTACAAGTGCTGACTAATGCTAAATGTAGATTTTCTAAAATTGTTATTCATGTCAGCACTAATGATGTCCGGCTTCGCCAGTCGGAGATCACTAGAGATTATGTTAAAAAGGTGTGTGAACAAAAACGATGTCAGACACTATAATATGCTCTGGCCCCCTCCCTGCTCATTGTGGTGACGAGGTTTATAGTGGATTAGTGTCACTGAATGGCTGGATGTCTGAGTGGTGTCTGGAGAATAGAATAGGATTTATAGACAATTGGAAGAGTTTTTGGGGTAGACCTGACCTGCTAAAGAGAGACGGACTCCATCTCTCCAGGGAAGGTGCCGCTCTCCTCTCTATTCATTTGGCTCATAGTCTTAATAATGATAGTATTTGACTAACTGGGGCCCAGGTCAGGAAGCAGACAAACTGGTTAATCCGAACGTCTGCTAGCTGCCTTGAGACGTCACACAGGTCTCATAAACTACAACACATAGAGACTGTATCACCTAGATATCACATAGAGACTGTGTCTGTTCCCCGAACTAACAAACACAAAACTCTCACTAAATTTTTTTGAAAAAAATTTGATTAAGGTAAAACTTGACAAAAACAAAACAAAAAAATTGAAGATAAACTTCATATAAAGGTAGGGCTACTAAACATTAGATCTCTTTCTACCAAAGCACTAATTGTAAATTAAATTATTACAGATCATAGTTTGGATTCACTCTGTTTGACTGAAACCTGGCTTAAACCAGTTGAATATATTAGTTTAAATGAATCTACTCCCCCAGGTTATTTTTATAAAAATGAGCCTCATCTGAAGGGTCGAGGAGGAGGTGTTGCTTCAATTTATAGTGACGTTTTTGGTGTTAATCAGAGGACAGGATATAAGTTTAAGTCTTTGAACTAATAATGCTTAATATGACACCGTCATATATAAATAAAAAAACTCTTGTCGTCTTTTGCCCTTGCTACAGTATATGGATCACCTGGGCCTTACTCTGGTTTCCTTGGTGAATTTGCAAATTTTCTATCAGATCTAGTAATTAATGTAGATGGAGCTTTAATTGTTTGTGACTTCAACATTCACATAGATACTGAAAATTACACATTGGGATTAGCATTAATCGATATTCTCAACTCTCTTGGAGTCAGACAAAATGTGACAGGACCAACTCATCACCATAATCATACGCTAGATTTAATATTTGTTTATGGAGTTTATGTTGATCCTATAGCAATTCTGCCGCAGAGTGATGACATCTCAGATCATTACCTCATCTCTTGTATGCTGCAATCAGCTAATGTTACTCAATCTACACAACACTATCATTCAGGTAGAACTATTCTTTCGACCACTAAAGATAGCTTCACTAATAATCTTCCAGATTTATCTCATATACTCAGTAAGCCAAAAAGTCTAGAAGAACTTGATGTAATGACAGAAAATATAAATACAGTCTTCTCTAGCACTCTTGATATTGTCACCCTCCTTCGATTAAAGAAAATTCAAGAAAAAAGCCCCGCACCAGGGTACAATGATCACACGCATGCTCTCAAGAGTGCAGCTCGGAAAATTGAGTGCAAGTGAAAGAATACAAAATTAGAGGTATTTTGCAGTGCATGGAAAGATAGTGTCTGTAGCTACAGACAGGCACTAAAAGCTGTTAGGTCAGCATATTTGAGCAAAATCATAAAAAATGACCACAACAATCCTAGGTGTTTATTCGGTACTGTGGCTAAATTGGTTAGGAATAAAGCCTCAAATGAACCAGATATTCTGTCGCAGCACAATAGTAATGACTTCATGAATTTTTTTACTGACAAAATTGAAATAATCAGAAATAAAATTGGAACTATGCAATCAACTGTCACAGCACCTCAGAAAACAGTGTCTCATAATTTTGCTCATGAGCAACTTCAATCCTTTGCTGCCATAGGTCATGAAGAGCTAACAAAACTTTGCAAAAAATCAAAACCCACAACATGTATGTTAGATCCAATACCAACTAAGCTCTTAAAAGAGGTATTCCCAGTAATCTCAGAACCTCTTCTTAATATTATTAACTCTTTGCTATCCTTAGGACATGTCCCAAGAAATTTAAAAATGGCAGTTGTCAAACCGCTTATTAAGAAGCCACAGCTCGATCCGAGAGAATAGGCTAATTACAGACTGATTTCAAATCTACCATTTATGTCAAAAATACTAGAAAAGGTAGTGTCTTCCCAACTATGTTCATTTCTACAGAGAAATGGAATATATGAAGAATTTCAGTCAGGATTTAGGCCCCATCACAGTATAGAGACTGCATTTATCAGAGTTACAAATGACTTGCTCTTATCATCTGATCACGGCTGCATTTCTCTTCTAGTGCTTTTAGATCTTAGTACTGCCTTCGACATGATAGATCATGGTATTCTCTTGGACTTGCATTAGCATGGTTTAAATCCTATTTATCAGACCAATACCACTTTGTATGTGTAAACAAGGAATTGTCAAATCAAACAAAAGTTAAGTATGGAGTGCCACAGGGATCAGTTTTAGTACCTCTGCTTTTCTCCTTACACATGCTTCCACTGGGAGACATTATCAGGAATCATGGAATAAGTTTCGACTGTTATGCCGATGATACCCAACTTTATATTTCTTCTAAACCCAACAAAAATTCACAATTCTCCAAATTAGCAGTGTATCAATGAAATCAAAGATTGGATGGCCGGGGCCTGGGTAGCTCAGCGAGTACTGATGCTGACTACCACCCCTGGAGTCACGAGTTCAAATCCAGGGTGTGCTGAGTGACTCCAGCCAGGTCTCCTAAGCAACCAAATTGGCCCGGTTGCCAGGGAGGGTAGAGTCACATCGGATAACCTCCTCATGGTCCCTATTAGTGGTTCTTGCTCTCAATGGGGTGCGTGGTAAGTTGTGCGTGGATCGCGGAGAGTAGCATGAGCCTCCACATGTGGAGTCTCCGCGGTGTCATGCACGATGAGCCATGTGATAAGATGCGTGGATTGATGGTCTCAGAAGCGGAGGCAACTGAGAATTGTCCTCCGCCACCCGGATTGAGGTAACCATGCCACCATGAGGACCTACTAAGTAGTGGGAATTGGGCATTCCAAATTGGGAGAAAAAGGGGATAAAAAAAGATTGAATGGCCAGATATTTCCTTCTACTCAATTCCGACCAAACAGAGGTACTAATGATTGGACCAAAAACCTCTCAAAATAAGCAGCTAAAATATAATTTGTCTCTCACTGGGTGTACTGTTACATCATCTTCTACAGAAAAGAACTTAGGTGTTATATTTGATACCAGTCTGTCCTTTGAAAGTCAAATTTCCAATGTTTGTAGAACAGCATTCTTCCACCTGAGAATTATTGCGACACATGCTCTCTGTTGCCGATGCCGAATAAAACTAATTCATGCAATCATGACCTCAAGACTAGGTTATTGTAATGCATTACTGGGAGGATGTCCAGCAAGTTCAATTAATAAACTTCAACTGGTTCAAAATGCAGCTGTCAGAGTGCTGACTAGAACCAAGAAATATGATCATATTATAGCCCCATGTTATCATCATTACATTGACTACCTGTTAAATTTTGTATTAATTTTACAGTTCTGTTAACTACATACAAAGCTTTGAATAGTTTAGCTCCACAGTATTTAAGTGACCTTCTGACACACTATATTCTGTCAAGTTTATTATGATCACTAAATTCTGGCTTGTTAATAATTCCAAGAATATCAAAATCCACAAAAGGAGGTGGATCCTTTTCATTCTTCACCCCTAAACTATGGAATAGTCTCTCTAACACTGTTCGGATGCAGACACACTCACTCAGTTTAAGTCTAGACTAAAGACTCATCTATTTAGCCAGGCATACACCTAATTTATCCTTCAACCCACAATTAGGCTGCTATAGTTAGGTCTGCCAGAACCAGAAACATCCATCATGATCTATAACTCTGCATAAAACTGAATGGCATCTACGATAATATGAATTTTTTTGTTTCCATGTCTCATCCTTGGGATTCATATCCCGAGGTTACCAGAGCCAGCCAGATCCAGCTCCGTTCCTGCTTGGTGTCGGACTCCACTGCTATGTATCGCTGAAAGATGGTGACAAACTACAGCCGGTGCCAGCCAGACATCACTTCAGTCTTTTGACTTCAGAGGATGAACTGATGCCAGCTGTAAGACATGTGATACTTCATATGCCACTGCTTGAACCTTGGAATTAGGATGGACCCCACAGAACCTCACCGAAATGACCTGCAGGTTGAACTGCGATGCACCTCATTAATCTCTGCCTGCATCACCTTTGTCTATTGATGGACTACACTCTTGAAATGGAATACATAGACTATCATTTAATTGCCAAGAAAAGCATTCATCAGCCAACTAACAAAGGACAATGCATCAATGTGAACTTCTGCATTTAATCCAGAATAGACTTCAAAGACATTAGTCATAATCTTAAAGTAAATTTTTTTTTTTTTTTTTTTAAACAATGGACCTTAACACTTAATTTACAAATTTAAAAACATGACTTGCACTGCACATAAATAACTAATATTGGCATTATATTCATGTTGTTTAGCCAGAGGGGAACTGCCCCCCACAGTGAGCCTGGTTTCTCCTAAGGTTATTTTTCTTCATTAACCAACATCTTGTGGAGTTTTGTATTCCTTGTCACAGTCGCCTTCAGCTTGCTCACAGGGGTTCTAAATACAATTATTTAATTATTTAATTTCAATACAAAATTTGCAATAATATTTAATCAAACTATACAATGATCATTCTAAGACTTTATAGATATTACAGTTTCATTTTTTGTTATTGCATGATTTCCTGTAAAGCTGCTTTGAAATGATGTGTGTTGTGAAAAGTGCTATACAAATAAAAATGACTTGACTTGGGGGGTGGGTCTCTAATCATAAACCCTTCCTCTTCAATCCCAGATACTTCTGTAACTACCATAACTTTCCTCTGCTTTCTGGAGGCTGCTGACCACAGTTTGGGAACCACCCCCATCCAAGGCCTGCTCATCCTGATTGGGTTCTTCCAACAATCTCTTGATGCTTCAGTTTTGAAACCGCCCTGTTTACAACCTCCTCCGCCTTCCAAGTGCGGCCTGTTCAGACCTGAGCTTGAGCAGTCCTCACAGCCTGTTCTACCTATCCCCTTAACTCTAAGACCAGCCTGGTCTTCTCCTGCTTGTAGCCCAAGATGATGGACTTTAGTGGCTGTTGTAATGTATTTCTTCCAAACAATGCAACATCTGAAAGACAACATGGCAAGCCCGACCACTTCCTGATTTAACTGTTGGCCTTGGTGTCCATCCTTGCCACTGCTGCTGCAGTTATCTTGCACATTTTTAGCAGCCACATATAGCAATGGTATAGTGTAAATTGGTAACACCAGACCTTGAATTTGCATGGGAGATAACAATGGTCTAACTTATCCAGGCCCTCTTTCAGCTGCTTCAGATCTAACCCTGCCATTTGTTTATCTGAAAGATCTGCTGTGTATTCTCTCCCTAAACTTCCAATAGGCTGCTCTTCCAGAACTGGGAATCTTTCCCCATCCACCTCAAACAATATGTAGTCATTCCTAACTCCCTTACGAGGAGACAGGCTATGTGATTTTCTTGGCTTAATCTTCATCCTGGCCTACTCCAATAGATCCTCCAGCCTTTTCAAGTGTCTGTTTGTATATGCAGCAGTCTGGAGGATGCTTGTGACATCGTCCATATAACTTCCATGTGAGCTGAAACCTCACCCCAGACTGTGCACAGTTTATTCTGGCCATCTGTCTTGCACCAATTAGGATTAACAGGATCTATGAACAGGGTCAGAAAGATTGAACATCCCATCCCTTTTCCTTTTTCCAGTTGTTGCCAACCAGTCTTTCCCTCCACATTCAGTAGTGCAATACTCCTAAACTAATGTTGGTGGATTCCTTTTCCTTGGGTGTAAAGATGGCCACTGCTCTTTGCCACTCTAAGAGTATGCACTTTTACTTCCATGCAATTCTCAGAAGTCTATATAACAGTTGAGAACTGTGGGGCACTTCTTATACAGCCTATATGGTATTCCATTTGGACCTGGGGCGGAAGTTGCCCCGGCTCTTTCTACAACCTGGCTGATTTCACTCAACTTGGGTGGAGCTACATCAAATTCCACTGCTGTTCCCACTGGCCATGGGACATGTCAGGGAGAGCCGAGCTGGCTGTGTTTATGGGTATCAACAAGTTCTAGCCATTATTTTGTGAAGTCAAGTCAAATTTATTTGTACAGCACTCTTCACAACAGGCATTGTTTCAAAGCAGCTGTACATTAAATTATGCTAAAACAGAAAATGAATGAGAATAATGCCAATATTAGTTTTTTATGTTTAGAACTATTAGTGGTTAAAATTAGTAAACTAAGTAAGTGTTGTGGGTCAATGATTAAACAAAATTATTTTATATTAGCTATAAGTTTTAGTGTTAAAGTCCTTGAAGTCATCCCAAATAAACTGAGGAAATACACGTAGATGCATTGCCCTTTGATTTTGTCCGATGAAGGTTTTTGTTAGTGGTTAATTCATTTTCAACGTAGTTTAAGAGAGTGTTGTCCCTCCTTTGACCAAGTTGATATACAGTTGAAGTCAGAAGTTTACATACACTTGAGCCAAATACATTTAAACCATTAAAGTAGGATCACTACTTTATTTTAAGAATGTGAAATATCAGAATAATAGTAGAGAGAATTATTTATTTCAGCTTTTATTTCTTTCATCACATTCCCAGTGGGTCAGAAGTTTACACGCACTTTGTTAGTATTTGGTAGCATTGCCTTTAAATTGTTTAACTTGGGTCAAATGTTTTGGGTAGCCTTCCATAAGCTTCTCACAATATGTTGCTGGAATTTTGGCCCATTCCTCCAGACAGAACTGGTGTAACTGAGCTTGCACATGCACTCCTTTCTTGCACATGCTTTTGCAGTTCTGCCAACACATTTTCTATTGGATTGAGGTCAGGGCTTTGTGATGGCCACTCCAGTACCTTGACTTTGTTGTCCTTAAGCCATTTTGACACAACACTGGAGGTAAACTTGGGGTCATTGTCCATTTGGAAGACCCATTTGCGACCGAGTTTTAACTTTCAGGCTGATGTCTTGAGATGTTGCTTGAATATATCCACATCATTTTCCTTCCTTATGATGCCATCTATTTTGTGAAGTGCACCAGTCCCTCCTGCAGCAAAGCACCCCCACAACATGATGCTGCCACCCCCATGCTTCACAGTTGGGATGATGTTCTTCGGCTTGCAAGCCTCACCCTTTTTCCTCCAAACATAACAATGGTCATTATGGCCATTTTGTTTCATCAGACCAGAGGACATTTCTCCAAAAAGTAAGATCTTTGTCCCCATGTGCACTTGCAAACTGTAGTCTGGCTTTTTTATGGTGGTTTTAGAGCATTGGCTTCTTTGTTGCGCAGCAGCCTTTCAGGTTATGTCGATATAGGAATCATTTTACTGTGGATATAGATACTTGTCTACCTGTTTTCTCCAGCATCTTCATAAGGTCCTTTGCTGTTGTTCTGGGATTGATTTGCACTTTTCGCACCAAACTACGTTCATCTCTAGAAGACAGAATGCGTCTCCTTCCTGAGTGGTATGATGGCTGCGTGGTCCATGGTGTTTATACTTGCGTACTATGTTTGTACAGATGAACGTGGTACCTTCAGGCATTTGGAAATTGCTCCCAAGGATGAACCAGACTTGTGGTGGTCCACAATTTTTTTTCTGAGGTCGTGGCTGATTTCTTTTGATTTTCCCATGATGACAAGCAAAGAGGCACTGAGTTTGAAGGTAGGCCTTAAAATACATCCACAAGTACACCCTCTAATTCAGTACACCTCCTATCAGATGCTAATTGTCTAATGGCTTGACATCATTTTCTGGAAATTTTCAAGCTGCTTAAAGGCACAGTTAACTTAGTGTATGCAAACTTCTGACTCACTGGAATTGTGATATAGTCAATTAAAAGTGAAACAATCTGTCTGTAAACAATTGTTGGAAAAATTACTTGTGTCATGCACAAAGTAGATGTCCTAAACGACTTGCCAAAACTATAGTTTGCTGATATTAAATCTGTGGAGTGGTTAAAAAATGAGTTTTAATGACTTCAACCTAACTGTATATAAACTTCTGATTTCAACTGTAGGTATCATTCAGTGAGGAGCATCGCAGTCCAGCTGGATGCTTATGGCAGGTAATTTTGGCTAATATTAGATAAATATTAAATGTATAAAAGCGATAGCTCACCCAAAAAAGATATTTATCTCATCATTTACTCACCCTCATATAACATCCTTACAATGAAAGTCAGATTTATAGTAAATCAGGACTTAAATTTGTTTCACATCCAAAGCTATCATATCACTTCAGAAGACACGGATTAAACCACTTGAGTTTTATGGATTACTTTTATGCTGCCTTTATTATAAGAGTGCAGAAATTTTTTTTGCTGTAGAAAACATTACAGTACATCCATCAAGAATCAGATTATATTTTAGCATCTTATTTTTTGAGGTTTTTGTTCCAATAATTACTACTGCTGTTTTATTGGAACTGAGTAAAAGGAAATATGTAGCCATGCACTTTTTGATATCATTTATACACTGTTAATTTGGAAAATTGTGAAATTTCGTCGGGTTTCTAATAAATATAAAGTTGTGTATCATTGGCATAGCAGTGAAAACTAATTCCATGGTTCCTGATAATGTCTCCTAGGGGGAGCATACAGTCATGTGAAAAAGAAATTACATCCTCCTTGAATTCTATGGTTTTACGTATCAGGACATAATAAAAATCATCTGGTCCTTAGCAGGTAAATACAGGTAAATACAACCTCAGATGCACAACAACAAATTATATATTACACCTTGTCATGATTTATTTAACAAAAATAAAGCCAAAATGGAGACGCCATGTGTGAAAAACTAAGTACACCCTTACTGCTTCCATAGGAATTTAGAGGCTAAGTAGTAGCCAGGTGCTGCTAATCAAATGCCCTTGATTAATTGATCATCAGCAAGTGTGACCAGCTCTATAAAAGCTGAAGTATTAGCAGTGTTTTAGGTGTTTTAACACAATGCCAAGGAGAAAAGACATCAGCAATGATCTTAGAGAAGCAATTGTTGCTGCCCATCAATCTGGGAAGGGTTATAAGAACATTTCCAAACAATTTAAAGTCCATCATTCTACAGTGAGAAAGATTATTCCCAAGTGGAAAACATTCAAGACAGTTGCCAATCTTCCCAGGAGTGGACGTCCCAGCAAATTCACCCCAAGGTCAGACCATTCAATGCTCAGAGAAATTGCAAAAAACCCAAGAGTTACATCTCAGACTCTACAGGCCTCAGTTAGCATGTTAAATGTTAAAGTTCATGACAGTACAATTAGAAAAAGACTGAACAAGTATGGTTTGTTTGGAAGCGTTGCTAGGAGAAAGCCTCTTCTCTCTAAAAAGAACATGGCAGCACGGCTTAGGTTTGCAAAGTTGAATGTGAACAAACCACAAGACTTCTGGAACAATGTCTTTTGGACAGATGAGACCAAAGTGGAGATGTTTTGCCATAATGCACAGTGCCACATTTGGTGAAAACCAAACACAGCATATCAGCACAAACACCTCATACCAACTGTCAAGCACGGTGGTGGAGGGGTGATGATTTGGTCTAGTTTTGCAGCCACAGGACCTGGGCACCTTGCAGTCATTGAGTCGACCATGAACTCCTCTGTATACCAAAGTATTCTAGAGTCAAATGTGAGGCCTTTTGTCGGACAGCTAAAGCTTGGCCGAAATTGGGTCATGCAACAGGACAATGATCCCAAGTATACCAGCAATTCTACAACAGAATGGCTGAAAAAGAAAAGAATCAAGGTCTTGCAATGGCCCAGTCAAAGTCCAGACCTCAACCCGATTGAAATGCTGTGGCAGGACCTTAAGAGAGCTGTGCATAAACAAATTCCCGCAAACCTCAATGAACTGAAGCAACACTGTAAAGAAGAGTGAGCCAAAATTCCTCCACAACGATGTGAGAGACTGATAAAGTCATACAGAAAACTAATACTTGAAGTTATTGCTGCTAAAGTTGGTTCTACAAGTTATTGAATCATAAGGTGTACTTAGTTTTTCTGTATATGACTGTTTATAGGGAGAAAAGAAGAGGCCCTAAAACTGATCCCTGTGGCACTCCATATTTAACTTTAATTTGATCTGACAGTTCCTCATTAACACAGACAAAGTGGTAGCGGTCAGAGAGATAGGACCTAAACCAGGCTAATGCCTGTCCACAAATGCCAACATAATTCTCAAGCCTATCCAAGAGAATGCCATGATCTATGGTGTCGAAGGCAGTACTAAGATCTAAAAGCACTAGAAGAGAAATACAGCCGCGATCAGATGATAAAAGCAAGTCATTTGTGACTCTGATAAGTGCAGTCTCTGTACTATGATGGGGCCCTAAATCCTGACTGATATTTTTCATATATACCATTTCTCTGTAATGAACACAGTTGGGGGGACACTACCTTTAGTAGTTTTCTAGTATTTTATACCTTTTCTAGTATCCTAGTATCCTCTCCACCAATAGCTGGTGTGTGGTGAGCATACTGGCGCACTATGGCTGCCATCGCATCATACAGGTGGATGTTGCACACTGGTGGTGGTTGAGGAGATATCCCCTATACTATGTAAAAGCGCTTTGAGTGTCTAGAAAAGTGCTATATAAATGTAAGGAATTATTATTATTATTATTATTGACATAAATGGGAGATTTAAAATCGGTCTATAATTAGCCAATTCTCATGGATCAAGCTGTGGTTTCTTGATAAGCGGTTTGATAACTCCCAGTTTAAAGTTTCTTGGGACGTGCCCTAATGATAATGAGCAGTTAATAATATCAAGAAGAGGTTCTGAGATTACGGGAAGCACCTCTTTTAGGAGTTTAGTTGGTACTGGATCTAACATGTTGTTGATTTTGATGTTTGATCATTTTTGTTAGCTCTTCCTGACATATTACAGCGAAGGATTGAAGTTGCACCTAGGGAATAATTTTAGTCTTCTGGGGTGCTGTGGCAGATGGATGTGTAATTCCAATTTTGTTGCTAATGATTTAGATTTAATCAGTTAAGAAATGCACAAAGTCATTACTACTATTCTGTGATAGAATATCTGGTTCAATAGAAGATTTATTCCTAACCAATTTAGCCACAGTACTGAATAAACACCTAAGATTGTTATTTTCTATGAGTTTGCTCAAATATGCAGACCAGGCAGTTTAGAGCCTGTCTGTAGTTAGAGACACTATAGTTCAATGCACCTTGAAGTACCTCTAATTTTATATTCTTCCACTTACACTCCATTTTCTGAGCTGCTCTCGAGAGCATGAGTGTGATCATTGTACCATGGTGCATGATTTTTCTCTTGAACTTTCTTTAATCAAAGGGGGGTGACACTATCTAGAGTGTTAGTGAAGACTGTATCCATATTTTCTGTGACAGCATCAAATTCTTCTGAACTTTTTGGTGTACTGAGTATTTGAGACAAGTCTGGAAAATTATTAGTGAAGCTACAGTATCTTTAGTAGTTGAAAGAATAGTTCTACCTGAACAAAAACATTGCATAGATTAAGTACTTTTGCTAAGCGCAGCATAAAAGAGATGAGGTAATGATCTGATCGCTAAGCAGCAGAATTTCTATATTATCAGCATTAATTCCTTATGACAAAATTAGATCTAGTGTATGATTTTGGCGATGGGTTGGACCCGTCACATTTTGTCTAACCCTAACAGAGTTGAGAATATCGATAAATGCTAATCCCAATGTATAATTTTCATTTCTGTGTGGATGTTGAAGTCACCGACGATTAAAGCTTTATCCACAGCAACCACTATATCTGACAGAAAATCAGCAAATTCTCGAAGGAATTCAGAATATGGCCCTGGAGGTCTATATACTGTTATAAGAACAAAAGACGACAAAGATTTTTTTATATATATCTGACAATTTCACATTAAGCATTATTAGTTAAAACTTATATCCAGACCTTTGAGTAACACTTAAAATATCACAGTAAATTGTAGCAACACCTCCTCTTCGACCTTTCAGATGAAGCTTATGTTTATAACAATAACCTGAGGGAGTAGACTCATTTAAACTAATATACTCATCTGTTTTAATCCAGGTTTCAGTCAAACACAGCAAATCCAAACTATGATCTGTAATAATTTAATTTACAATTAGTGATTTGGATGAAAGCGATCTAATGTTTAGTAGTCCTACCTTTATATGATGTTTATCTTCCGACAAGCACATATGGCGAGATGACCAAAAGAATCAAATTTGACAGAAAAGATCCTGTGGATGCTAAGAAAAAGAAGAAAATCAATACAATTACAATAGAGTTCCAGCAGCTTCTCTGCATTGCCCCCTAATAAGAATAATAAGATGGAAACAAATACAAAAGGGATCCAGCACCTTCGGTGATTGTACCCCTAAAAAGAAGAAAGTCAGTACAATTACAATAGGGTTCCAGCAGCTTTGTTGCTTGGCCCCCTAATAAGAAATACCAGGAGAAACCACAGTTAACAACATATTCCACAGTTAATGTAGCCTAGAAAATCAGCTTGATCTGGTAAGAAAAAAGAGATTTTTTTTTTTTTTTTTTAAATAATAGTTGTATAATAAATATATTATTATTATTATTATTATTATTAATAATAATAATAATAATAATAATAATCATTATTATTATTGTTATTAAGTGTCTTGTGTATTCCGAGTGTCTCGTCTATTCCGATCATGAAGTCACTATGTCTCAATATGTTCTCTGTATATGCATTAAACTATATTTTCACTTAATTGACTAATATTTATAGTGCAGTCAGGGAATTTCTGCCCATCTGCCTAACAATGTTACCTGGGCTCTTGAGAAAACTCATACCTTACACAATATTTTGTACTTATTAACTATTCTTACCTGTGTTCCCAGATAATATCTACATAAACCTATTTCTAGCATACAACCGGCCTGCATGGCACCTACCAAACTCTCAAGACTTACAAATCCTGTCTACCTGCTCCCCTCAAAAACTTTACTCAGGAAAATAGCTTACAAAAATACATACTGATCTCAACAGAGACAATTAACTTAATAAAGAAAACATGCTTTCCTGTAAGACTGAAATGAATGTCTGATCCACTAATTATATATATATATATTGACTCATGTGAAACACATATTTAGATGGCAGTCTGTCATTTGCATGTCAGGGTCTATTTCAAAGAATGTGACTATTATTTATAGTTAAAAATGTTGTACCTCTTCAAGTATCTGAAGAACTTTTTTTAAAACACATCAATATGTATTTCCTTTTTGAATATATGTGGCCCTCTAACTTACAAAATTGTACATTTCTATTACTGTTGTGTTTAACATCTAATGTGCAATGTTTTTTATAGCTCTGAAGCTAGTACCAAGAAAACATTTTAATAACTACATTAACAGCTCAACTGGGTACATGTTTTATATTTGTGTACATGAATACTGCACATAGAACAATTTTTATTTGGGTGAATAACATGCCAAACACCTTGACCTTGAAACCTTGAAATAAATGTGTTTTCATACCCTTTACATTGTCTTCAGCACTTTTGGACTAGTGTCAATTACAAACTAGAATTATAAACGGATAGTTGGATATAACAGATAAGACATTCTATGCAATTTAGTTTAAGCTTAATCCTGGTTGGTGCAACCAACCCTTACTCTTTGAATGATTTACAGTTATGTGGCACCCTCTGGTGGACAAACAGTACTGCCTTTAATGCCAATGAAGGCTTTAAATACAGTTGAGAAATTAGGTATTTCTTATGTTACAGCCATGCCAAATTGATGAAATTCTGCTTGTTACCTCAAAATATTATTTTGTGCAAAGTTTTGTTAAGTTTAAAATATTTGCTCACTAAATATGTCAATTAGTCATAATAGGCCAAACCCAAAAACCTATCAGCTAATATCTTCTGAATGATTTACCATATCAGAATTTTTTTGGTAAAGTTTTGTCAGGAATGTCTGTAGATAATGTATACAAAGTTTCATGCAAATAGGGCAAACAGCCTAGGACGAGTTTGAAAAACAGGGAAGGTCCAGACAGCAGGATGCTCATGTATTATAGGACTCTGCAGGACTGTCATGCTGCTGTTTTTTTGGATAAAATACAATTATTTTGTGGGAGATGACTGTGTAGTAAGCTCAATCCAGCTTTATCATTGTTAGTTTACATACATAATATCCGTATCGAAATGCTATAACCTACATTAAATGTTTTAGTGTTGACTTAACAAATGATCCTGTTGATAGATTGAGTTTATTGTTCTTGTGTAGGAAATAACAATGTCTTAGCAGTCACACAATAAACTGTACTGTACAAAAAGAACTACATGCAATACAAATAAACATTTATTTGGACATACACTATAAACATTGTACACATAAGTTCAATGTTCTCTGTAAAGCTACTATAAAACAGTATGTATTATTAAAAGCACTGTACAAATAAATTTTACTGAATTAGTGTCCACACTGTTTTTTGTTGTTGTTGTTGTTTACCATTGGCCGATGTTGTTTATTCTGGTCTGGATATACAGGGGATTCCGAAGAGGGGGGGATTCTGTAGCCAGATTGAACCCCATGGTGTTGTGTGTTAAAAATACACAACACCATGTCTTATTATAAAAGTAAGGTATGCATCTCTTACTCTTAAGATTCATCTTTGAGCATTGGATGTTTTGTATTGATTGTTTCTGAATTGATTATTAATGTAATTGGCATGATACAGTTTACTGGAATAATAAATTGTTAAATTTGATTCTATTCTGACTTTTTCTTAAATTATTGGCTTTAGTTGATTACGTTAAATTCATGTTACTGCAAATCTGTGATCAGGGTTAGCATGTAATAAGACCCAGTATTTGAAGGAGCGTGAAGCACATAGACTGAGATCTTAGCTTTCTGACTAACCATTTGTCTTTAGTTAAGTGTAATAGACTGTAAAGGCTCAAAGAAAGTATTATTTGGGACAATTTTCATTTATGCTAATATTATTCTAGTCAAGTGTAATAGGAAACTATAGAACTAAACAAAACTACTATTTGGGTAATGGTTTGTTGGTCGGCCTTATCCAAATAGTATTAGTTGTTTACCTCTGTCTAGAGATAATATTACATTAATCAAGTGTATACAGATCTACAGAACTAAGCAACCCTACTATTTAAAAAAAGATAAGCTGCGGTAGTAATCATCAGAAAAGATAAAAACTGATGAGTTTGTGATGTGGGATCCGTGTACACGACCGGTATGAGACCCTAAGCAACAGGATTCAGAATGAATGAGTGCAATTTAAAAGTATAGAAATAGCTAGAATAATCATACTGTATATCTCAATTGATGATCAATAATAATTGAAATCTCAATTTAAATCCAAGGTCTAATACAACTACAGTCAGATCAAATTAATAATGGAGTCAGATTTAGTCTTAACTAAACAAAATATTTTAAGATACAATAACCACTCGTGCACAAAAAGAATACGCAGATACCTTCACCATTCTACTGGATTCTGCCATTGGACCAGTGAGCTAAGTTTTTACAGGTTCAATCATTTAAACTTTGATGCTGTATTCTATTTCACATCCTAATCTTTAGCTTCTCAGACAAACCGTAGTGTGTTCAGAATATCTGAACTGGTTACAGAACAATATGCTGAGAGATTTTCTGGAATGATACATGGCCAATCTCTGCTCCAAAATAATGTTACATCAAGAACTTTTTCATTTTCCAAAGAATCATATAGCCAACTCAACATCTCTATACAGCGAAAAAGGGTTCTTGATAATAAGAGGCTTTGAAGCTTTAAAGATCCTTTATTTTTAAAAGTGTAGGATACATTTATCATTCACAAAATCATACCTAAGATCTGTTGACTGCTTACCAGTCAACATAATATAGACAATATTCTGCTCCACTAAGATGTATGGTTTAAATGTGACACATATTGATGGGTAAGCATGGTTTCATTACTTGCCTTTAGATGGACCATCCAGCGAGACTACCCTGTGTTCCCATTGTTGTGCTAAACTAAAAGTGTACAGCCTCGCACATTGTGCATTGAAAAGCCAACAATTAAAAAAAAAAAAAAAAAATCTCAGTTCAAGGTGTTCATTGGCATTTTGAGCACAAGGTGTAAAACTACAAAAACCTTGCATGTAACATGATAACCAGTGTTTGAAATGGTATTTTTATGTGCACAAGAAAAAATAAGAGTTTTATTTTTATGTTAATGATGTTACTGGACTAACTGTAAAACTTACTGTAATATAATTTTATAAGGAAATTTCATATAAAGTTCACTTCTTCAGAATACACTTGCTTGATATTTGGGACCTCTAAACGGTTCCATATACCCTTTACAGGTGCATCTCAATAAATTAGAATGTCGTGGAAAAGTTCATTTATTTCAGTAATTCAACTCAAATTGTGAAACTCGTGTATTAAATAAATTCAATGCACACAGACTGAAGTAGTTTAAGTCTTTGGTTCTTTTAATTGTGATGATTTTGGCTCACATTTAACAAAAACCCACCAATTCACTATCTCAAAAAATTAGAATACATCATAAGACCAATAAAAAAAACATTTTTAGTGAATTGTTGGCCTTCTGGAAAGTATGTTCATTTACTGTATATGTACTCAATACTTGGTAGGGGCTCCTTTTGCTTTAATTACTGCCTCAATTCGGCGTGGCATGGAGGTGATCAGTTTGTGGCACTGCTGAGGTGGTATGGAAGCCCAGGTTTCTTTGACAGTGGCCTTCAGCTCATCTGCATTTTTTGGTCTCTTGTTTCTCATTTTCCTCTTGACAATACCCCATAGATTCTCTATGGGGTTCAGGTCTGGTGAGTTTGCTGGCCAGTCAAGCACACCAACACCATGGTCATTTAACCAACTTTTGGTGCTTTTGGCAGTGTGGGCAGGTGCCAAATCCTGCTGGAAAATGAAATCAGCATCTTTAAAAAGCTGGTCAGCAGAAGGAAGCCTGAAGTGCTCCAAAATTTCTTGGTAAACGGGTGCAGTGACTTTGGTTTTCAAAAAACACAATGGACCAACACCAGCAGATGACATTGCACACCAAATCATCACAGACTGTGGAAACTTAACACTGGACTTCAAGCAACTTGGGCTATGAGCTTCTCCACCCTTCCTCCAGACGCTAGTACCTTGGTTTCCAAATGAAATACAAAACTTGCTCTCATCTGAAAAGAGGACTTTGGAACACTGGGCAACAGTCCAGTTCTTCTTCTCCTTAGCCCAGGTATGACGCCTCTGACGTTGTCTGTGGTTCAGGAGTGGCTTAACAAGAGGAATACGACAACTGTAGCCAAATTCCTTGACATGTCTGTGTCTTGATGCCTTGACCCCAGCCTCAGTCCATTCCTTGTGAAGTTCACCCAAATTCTTGAATCGATTTTGCTTGACAATCATAAGGCTGTGGTTCTCTCTGTTGGTTGTGCATCTTTTTCTTCCACACTTTTTCCTTCCACTCAACTTTCTGTTAACATGCTTGGATACAGCACTCTGTGAACAGCCAGCTTCTTTGGCAATGAATGTTTGTGGCTTACCCCCCTTGTGAAGGGTGTCAATGATTGTCTTCTGGACAACTGTCAGATCAGCAGTCTTCCCCATGATTGTGTAGCCTAGTGAACCAAACTGAGAGACCATTTTGAAGGCTCAGGAAACCTTTGCAGGTGTTTTGAGTTGATTAGCTGATTGGCATGTCACCATATTCTAATTATTTGAGATAGTGAATTGGTGGGTTTTTGTTAAATGTGAGCCAAAATCATCACAATTAAAAGAACCAAAGACTTAAACTACTTCAGTCTGTGTGCATTGAATTTATTTAATACACGAGTTTCACAATTTGAGTTGAATTACTGAAATAAATGAACTTTTCCACGACATTCTAATTTATTGAGATGCACCTGTACTGTATACCCTGTGGTTTAATAGGAACCTTAGGGTTCTGTAGCCAGATGAAAAGGTCCAAACATGAGATCAGAAAATTTTGTTTTATTGCCAGAACATTCGTGGAAATGTTAATTAAATTGTACATATCAACAGATACATTATCATCAGAAGAAATAATAATTAAAATAACCATAAAGCCATATCAAAATTAAAAGTTGTAGCATCATGGGGCACCCAGCATTATGACTGACGCAAAAAGGGTGAATTGTGTGAAACGGTCTCTGGGGGGATTTTATAGGCTCTGTGTGGCCGTAATTAGCCATGTTTGGCATGTTTCAGTTTTTTTGTCACCCTCTTGTCACCTTGTAGCCTCTAAGTGTAGTGCCGGGTTCGGCCATTGTTCATGTGTTTGTGTGTAAATCAGGTTTGCCTGTATTCCATCTTGGTGATGACTATAAAGGAGGTTTTGTTGAACCCCCAAATCTGTGTGGTGTTACAGTATTTTTGAATTAATTTCAATTTACATTTTGGTCTGTGTAAGACACAAGTGATTTATATTGCAGTAATTTATAAGAACCCACATTTGAATCCAGAAATTCCTAATAACATTATGATAAATTATTACTAGTAGTAATAACTAGTACATATACTGATGAGCCAGAACCTTATGGTCACCTGCCTAATGTGCTGTTGGTCCTCTGCGTGCCACCAAAACTGCACTGACCTGCCGAGGCATGGACTCTACAAGATCCCTGAAAGTGTCCTGTGGTATCTTGCACCAAGACATTAGCAGCAGATCCTTAAAATCCTGTAAGTTGTGAGGTGGAACCGGATTGGACTTGTTGGTCCAGCACATCCCATAGATGCTCAATCATATTGAGATCTGGGGAATTTGGAGGTCAGCACCTTGAACTCTTCATCATGTTCCACAAACCATTCGTGAACAATGCGTGCAGTGTGGCAGGGCGCATTATCCTGCTGAAACAGGCCACTGCCATCAGGGAATACCATTGCCATGAAGAGGTGTACCTGGTCTGCAATGATGTTTAGGTAGGTGGCACGTGTCAAATTGGTGTCCACATGAATGGCTGGACCCAGGGCTTCACAGCAGGATATTGCCCAGAGCATCACACTCCCTCCACTGGCTTGTCATCTTCCCACAGTGCATCCTGGTGCCATCACTTCCCCAGGTAAACGGCGCACATGTACACGGCCATTCACGTGATGTAAAAGAAAACGGGATTCAACGGACCAAGCAACCTTCTTCCACTGCTCCAAGGTCCAGTTCCGACACTTGCGTGCCCATTGTAGGCGCTTTCGACGGTGGACAGGGGTCATCATAGGCACTCTGACTGGTCTGCGTCTACGCAGCCCCATACGCAGAAGGGTGCGATGCACTGTGTGTTGTGACACATTCGTCTCGTAACCATCATTAAAATGTTTTGTGATTTGTGTCACAGTAGACCTTCTGTCAGTTCGGACCAGACAGCATAGCCTTCTTTGCCCTTGCGCATAGATGAGTCTTGGGCGCCCAACACCCTGTCGCCGGTTTGTGGTTTGTCCCTCCTCGGACCACTGTCGTTAGATACTCACCACTGCTGACCGAGCGCACCCCACAAGCCTTGCCGTTTCAGAGATGCTCTGACCCAGTCATCTGGCCATAACAATTTGTCCCTTGTCAAAGTAGCTCAGGTCTTTACTCCTGCCCATTTCTCCTGCATTCAACACTTTGAATATGAGAACTGATTATCCGCTTGCCACCTAATCTACCCAGACCTTGATATGTGGCCTTGTTAGGAGATGATTAACGTTATTTGCTTCACCTGTGCAGTGGGTTTACAGCTTTACTTTCTATTTCTTTTTCTCCGTGAAATGTTGTCTTTCAGAATAGTTCCATGGGTCCATGATTCTTCCTAATCAAATGTATGGAATAAATGACAATTTTTGTTTACAAAGGTTTTTCCTGTGTATCTAATGATTTGAAATACTAGAAAGGGGAAAAGGAAACAGAAGTGCACTCAAACTGACGCACCTGTCCACTGAATGAGGAAGAAACATACCTGCAAATTACATCACTCTCGAGGAAGCCGTGTTCCCACAGACTCTTTTTTTTTTTTTTTTCAGACACTGACTGAGTGAGTTTGTGAATTTATTAAGTGGACAATTCTGGAGGAAATTAAGACTGTTTAAAATGGGGGATTGTTGCTTGTCAGGTGATGACAGAGAAAGCTTCAGGATTCACCAAGAAATTGAGAGACAGCTAAAGATGGACAAGCGGGATGCATCCCGACATCTTAAACTATTACTTTTAGGTATGTTTTTTCTCTCTTTTTTATTTTTTATATGTGACAGTTTGTCATGTTAAGCAGCATCATTTAAACCTAATCAATTATTTAAATGAATAATTTATTGACATGTTAAAGAATTATTTCAGTATATTTTACACACACATTCAAATATATTTTGGAATACAATAAAAAAATGTAGATGGTACCATCAAATCTTTCAAAGGTATTTTAAATTTGCTTTGTAAAACCAATAAAACAGAAAATGTGACTTTTCTAGGGCAAATCTGTAAATAGCTTGAATAACTACTGATTAATCTCATTTCAGTTGCTTTCGAAGGACTGAAAACAAAATTAAGATGTAATGTCAGTTTTATACAGTTGTTTGACATTTATTGGAAAACAAGCCCTGTTTGTGCTACTTAGTCTGTTTTTCCACCCACAGTATTGATTGTTTTGTTTGTTTTAAATTGAATTTAATAATGTTAAGGATAATTATAAATTAAATGTAGTATAATATCAGTTAAGCAGAACACATTTGTGAGTTGGTGTAGATGAAGGGATACTTGAGCCTTACTGGCTGTCAGGTAGAGGGTATATTCTGCCTGTAACTGTTACTGGCCACATGCAAATATATGCAAAAAGACATGGAAGGGCATTGAGTTTCAAAAAGTACAGCATTAGTTTTTATTCCTAGTTAAATTAAAAAAGAAAATAAACATGTCAGTATACTGTATGTGATCAAATAAAATATGTAAACAGGAAACTGTGTGAATTCCTACTGTATGTACAGATAGGATCAGCTATAGCCTATGTGCACTTATTGCATTTACAATATAAGCAGTTATGCATGGTGTTTCAATTACTTAATTTTTTCCATTATGGGTATCCAGTGTTTTTGTGCTATTTTAGATTAAGTCTGTTTCTGATCAGCTGTCTCAATAATAGGTTTAGAGAAGAACACATGAACGAATTATAGTTTTCCTTGTTGTAACCGTGATAACAATCTGCAGTCTTTCTGCAAACTCCTGTTTGTCAGACCTGTTTCACATGTAATGGATGAGTCTGCAATTATTCACATCGATCACTTCAGTGCCATAATGCTCTATTGTGCAAAAATGTGGTTACTCTGTTATCAAACTCAAGATAGGCTAGTAAATTATTTTTTTTTTTTTACACAAAGAACACTACATGTTTTTGACAGTCACAATCAGAGACACGCTGGATAAAATAATCTGTACCCCAGCAAATATACAGCAAAACATTTACACTATAAAATTTAATGGTCTATTATTTTTAACTGTATTGTGTTTAAATATACAGTAGCTAACTATAAACTGGTTTCATATAAAAACAAATAATATGCAAACTATGTGTTTGTGGGCATTTCTAAAAATAAGCATAAGAAGTTAGTTATGTTACCTTACTTTTGAAAAGCTGGTAAAGGTAACTGTGGCTGTCTGTAAAATAATGCAATGTAATTTTTCAACAGTTCACCTACCATTGTTGCACTTACTTTGGATTAAATTTAGCAGCAATACTAAAGTGGTCTACTGGAGGTCTCTGAAATTGATGGCTTTTCCATTGGCATTAAAGGCATAGTTCACCCATCATCATGTAACTTTTTTCAAGAGGCATAAAAGGAGACATTTAGTAGAATATTCAGACATTCATTTCCATACAATGAAAGTTAATGGTGACCAGTGGTTTTCAAACCTAAAACAGTACAAAAAAAGTACAGAATTCGGTGTTCTCCCCACACAAAGCTATTTTATGGCTTTAAAAGACTAGGAGTATATCACACAAGTTGTATGGAATTTTTTCAAGTACTTTGCTGTCCTTTCTGTAGCTTGAAAGCCACTGGTAACCATCTTATTTTAGTGTTTGGAAAAGAGCAGCCTAGACATCAGGGGTTAAACTAGCACGGAACATTCCGGAGCGGCGTTTCAGCACTTCGAAATGACCTCGGCACCTTTGATTTAAAAAAGAAACAAATAGTTCCGTCTGTCGCTATATTCGCCTCGAGCTGCAGTTTTAAGTGCACATGATTTGCTCCGCTGCACGCTTTAAGCAGTTCAGACAGTGGGAGAAAATGTTTTTTTGTTGAACTAACCCTTTAATAAGGGAAATATTCCTTTAATGATCATGATGACTCATAGCTGAGAACTTTCCATGTTTCTCCACAGGCACAGGGGAGAGTGGGAAGAGCACCTTTATCAAGCAGATGAGAATCATACATGGCAGAGGCTACACAGAGGAGGACAGGAGAGCTTATGCCAAACTGGTATACCAGAACATCTTTGTTGCCATTCAAGCCTTGCTCCAAGCCATGGAGAACCTCAACATACACTTTGTTGATCCAAAAAATGCAGTAAGCATCAGGAATTCTGAAACAATAGCATTTTTTTTATCACTCTAAGAGAAATAATTACAAGGGCTGTCAATCAATTAAATCAATGTATGCTGATTAATTAATTGCAATTAATCGCATGCATAAATATTTGCTGACAAAGCCCCAAAAGTTTGCATACCCTGGCAGAAATTGTGAAATTTTGGCATTGATTTTGAAAATATGACTGATCATGCAAAAAAACTGTCTTTTATTTAATGATATTGATAATATGAAGCAATTTATTATCACATAGTTGTTTGGCTCCTTTTTAAATCATAATGATAACAGAAATCACCCAAATGGCCCTGATCAAAAGTTTACATTCCCTTGAATGTTTGACAACGGTGTGGTTGTTTCAAGGAGCACAATACGAAGATACTTGAACAAAAATGAGCTGCATGGTCGAGTTGCCAGAAAGAAGCCTTTACTGCGCCAATGCCACAAAAAAGCCCGGTTACAATATGCCTGACAACACCTTGACACGCTTCTGGCACACTGTAATTTGGAGTGACGAGACCAAAATAGAGCTTTATGGTCACAACTATAAGTGCTATGTTTGGAGAGGGGTCAACAAGGCCTATAGTGAAAAGAATACCATCCCCACTGTGAAGCATGGTGGTGGCTCACTGATGTTTTGGGGGGGTGTGAGCTCTAAAGGCATGGGGAATCTTGTGAAAATTGATGGCAAGATGAATGCAGCATGTTATCAGAAAATACTGCCAGACAATTTGCATTCGTCTGCATGAAAGCTGCGCATGGGGCGCTATTGGACTTTCCAGCACGACAATGACCCTAAGCACAAGACCAAGTTGACCCTTCAGTGGTTACAGCAGAAAAAGGTGAAGGTTCTGGAGTGGCCATCACAGTCTCCTGACCTTAATATCATCGAGCCACTCTGGGGAGATCTCAAATGTGCAGTTCATGCAAGACGACCAAAGACTTTGCATGACCTGGTGGCATTTTGCAAAGATGAATGGGCAGCTATACCACCTGCAAGAATTTGGGGCCTCATAGACAACTATTACAAAAGACTGCATGCATGAATAGTCATGGCCCGGCCCGTCCCTCCTCCTTGTCACATTTATAAAAACACATCTTGAGATCACTGTGATCTGATTTGTGCTCTATCGAGCTGTGTTTTGAACGCAAGAACGTGTTCTCATCTTGTGCTGTCTGCTGTCGGTGAGTGTGGTTTGTTCTCTGTCTGTATGAGCTGCGCGTTGCCTAGACAGCTTGAGTTTCGCTTACTGCCCTCTGGAGAAAACAGGTGGTACTCCAAGCTTGAATTGCTCAGATTGAAGGAATATTCCTTATTATGGTCCGGGGACATGATTAATAGCAAAAAAAAAAAAAAAAAAAAAAAAAAAGTAACACGTTATTTTTTTATATAATTAATTGCACTGAAATTAATGTGTTAAATTGTCAGCCCTAGAAATTATATACAATTAAAGCCATTTTTAAATAAAAATAGTTACATCATTTAAAAAATATTTAAATGAATCATGTACCCTGACCCGTATATACAGTAAATTCTGTAAGAAGGAATTTTTCACCCATTGGAGAAATGTCGAGGGCACAAATGTAATAAATATTCCTAAATGTAAAAAAGGCCCTAATGTAATTAAATTTGGTCCCAAATGTAATAAAGGCCTAAATGTAATGACATTTGGTCCTCAATGTACACTGAAAAAACATTGCACGTTGTTGTATACAGTTTTTCTAAATACATTTTTAACGGTATAATATTTAAACTTCATGACATAATATTGGTTAAAGTGAATGAGTAAATTTAACTTAAAAATTACAGTAAATATGATGACAAATCTCATGTACATTGTATTTAAACAAGCATATTAAAATTTAAATGAACATTTTATATGAACATTTCACATTTTAAACTTTCCTTATAAACACGTTTCATCATGTAGCACATATACGGAAGCCTTTATTTGCAAGTGAAATGTAATCAAATAAGCAAATAAATATGACAATTTTTTTTTGTTGCTTGATTGTTAGATGACGCATTGTAAAGATAACAAACAATCATAAATAACATTTACTTACAAGTCCACCCCAATAATCAAATTTGGCCAAATTGTCCATAAATATGGCATGCTATACAATTATAGCAATAGATCTTATTAATAGCGATTACTATATCAGGGGAAAAAAATCTTTATGATTTTAGTCATAATCATTCAGCCCTACTCCCGCCAATAAAGTACACCTCGCAACGTAACAAGCTTATTGTGTCGCGCGATTACCCCGAGTGAAGTCACGGCTTCTACATAGCAGATGTAATCATAAATCATTAATGTCTGCTTTGTGTTGTTAAACCATAGTTCTTGCTCTTACATTCATGTGATGAGAGATGGTGCTTGCCGACACATGCGGTATGATGACCTAGGCAGAAGTACTGTGCTTGCAAATTCTCAGTAATGTTACAGATGCAGCGCCAACTAGTGGCTGAAATAATAATCGCATTTAGTGCACTGGTAAATACACAGCGGTCTTGACCATTAAGCCCATAGGCCAAGACCGAGACTTTAAATGTTGAGACCAAGACACTACGTAACGAGATCCAGACCAAGACCACGTTTATATGGTCTCGAGACGTCTTGAGACCAAGACCACAAGATCAAGACTCCACCTCTGGTAAGACCTGACTTGTGGCTTCAATTGTGCTTTTAGGTTTTGGCAAGGACAGTATCATATATTCTTAATGCAAATATTATTAGGTAATATATATATATATATATATTTAAGATTTTCTAAATAATTTCTTTATGTCTTTAATTAATTCTGAATTTTTTACATCATCTCCTCAGAGTCTTCTTTTAAAAGAGACCATATTATTTTGAGGATGAGCCACCAGTTAAAGGAGTAGTTCACCTAAAAATGGAAAATGTACTTTTACTCATTAATTTACTCACCCTTATGTTGTTCAAAACCCACATGCTGTTACTTTTTCTTAGAACATAAAAATAGATATTTTAAGCAGCTCTGTTCCATTGAATAACAGTTTATAGTGAGCAGGAGCTGTCAAGATTCAAAGAGGACAAATATTATAAAGCAATATTAAAGGTTCAGTATAAAGACATCATAACAGTAGTCCATATGATAAGTGCACTATATTCCAAGCTTTCTGGGGCTACTACTTTTATGGTATTTTTATAATGATTTTGTTTTTTCTCTTTGGACCTTGACAGCAGTGGTCAATATGAACTGTTTTTGTATGGAAAAGAACAGCGTTAGGATTCTTGAAGAAAACATTGTGTTAAGATTCTACTGGTGAGAAAATACACAATGAGGGACAACTTGAGGGTAGTAAATAATTTTGTGTATTTATTTATTTTTTTGCTAGCCTGCTGACACAGTCATGTCATTTTACAGATACATCAACGATGAAAAGAAATTCAAATTATATTCGTCTTTTCTTTGAGAGAGCACAAAAAAGAAAGAAAAGATGACTGAAAATTGTTAGGAATGCAGACACAGTTTTTGTCTTGTACTGTGTGAACTTAAAAGAAAAACATGTATCTTTTAAAACCAAAAATTATAACATTTTGGGCCTTTATCGCATTTCAAGCCTTTATTCAGAAAATTATTGTATTCAGAGCCTTTACTATATTAAAGAACCAAATAGGGTAATTATATTTGTGACCACAACACACGTGACCCCCCAACCCCCAAAATGGTTTGGTCCCCCCAATGTTCAAGACATGGTTACGGCCAACCAATTATTACATTTGTGCCATCTACAACAACCCCTAAGTCTACCTCAGAAAACTCAATTGCAAAATGGATCGCTGTGGACTGCTGGCCAGTGATAGGTTTATATTCAATGATATGGGGGAAAAATGAAAAACATTGACTTCTAAAGCCCCCCTTTTTGTAATGTCTGTTCAAAGCTTCCATCTGCATTAACGTATACCTTTGAGTTATCCTAAATTGGGGGCGTTTCTCAGCAAGTATTGATACAGCATATGCAGTAAATTGTGATTAATTTGATTAATTACTTGGCATGTTATGTAATTTATTTAATAAGCGGTTGATAGCCCAATTAATTATGTATTATCTCTCCACTCAAAAAGATGAGTCTGAAATCATATCCATGTGTTGTAGACTTATGCTGCAAAGCTTAAAAAAGTGACACCAGAGACAGTACAATCACTGGACTCTGAACAAGCTGAAGCCATCAAGAGTATTTGGACAGATCTGGGACTGCAGAAATGCTATGAACGCAGGAGAGAGTTCCAGATATCAGACTCTGCCAAATAGTGAGTGCTATGAATATTTATTTTTTATTTTTTGCCACTTTTCACATTTGAGCGAAGAACTTTGTCATTTGTCATGCTTTTTGTAATAGCATATAAATTCAGCAAAGGAAACAATTTAGCATCCAATTGACTCTTTTGGGTAGATAAAGAGAAATATAATTATGTTATATGGCAGAATGTTGGGATATTCCTGCTTGATATCTTCTACCTCAGAACAAAAAGGCATTCCACTGTCCAATACTTAGAAGATGACGTATTAGGAAACAAAATTCCAACGGACCTGGTAACTTAGAAGGTGTTAAATTGTCAACGGACCAAATTGCGGAGGATCAACAATGCCATGCAGCGGTGGTGTACACAAACCTCAGCAGGGGTGGAAGGGTAAAAGAGGGCACTTGGATTTTATTTTTAATGGGTTAAACTTACGTATACACTACCAGTCAAAAGTTTTGAAACACTTGGCTGAAATGTTTCTCATGATCTTAAAAATCGTTTGATCTGAAGGCATATGCTTAAATGTTTGAAATTAGTTTTGTAGACAAAAATATAATTGTGCCACCATATTAATTTATTTAATTATAAAACTAAAATGTAATAAAGAAAAAATAAAAAAATGTTTTTGAAATTGATGACTTGGACCGAATAATAAAGAAAAGCAGCCAATAAGTGCTCAACATAGATGGGAACTCCTTCAATACTGTTTAAAAAGCATCCCAGGATGATAACTCAAGAAGTTGGTTGAGAAAATGTCAAGAGTACATGTCTGCAAATTCTAGTGAATAATATTAGGATAGGATATAGAATCTTACAGCATTAATGTGGCAGAACCATGGTACAATGATGAAATCAAGATAGTAATCCCATGGTTCTGAATGGTTACTCTAGTAAACATGTCCAGAATATGGTAATTCCATGGAACTTTTTTGAAAGTGAATGGTTTATTCATTTAAACATAAAGTAAACTGGTTTTGGCTGAATCAGACAGCTCCTTCAGTTTATGATAGTATTCTACAAAAGACATATTACTGTAAATTTGTATCTCTAAAAGCAATGCGACTGCTCCCATTATAATTAATAAAGCTGCCTACACTGCAAGTGTGTGATGTCAGAAATGCAGCTGCAATCGAGTATTGTTTTTTTGATGACCTGCTCCTCATCTGAGGCAACCCCAATTCCCAACGGCAGTTTTGTACCCTGGAAGGGTATTGCAGGAAAGGGATGTCATTCGAAGGGTTGTTCCAAACAAAAGTGAGAAAATGAATCCTTTCTCAAAGGGCTCTTCCTCAAGACTGTTAACAAAGGGCTTGTGCCCCTGCTGCCCCACTTCTGTGCCTGCCAATGAATTGCGAAAACGGCATTTTCATTCTCGAAAAGCTCTCTGTCATATGTCCACACAGCTGCTTTCAAACGTTTTTCAAAAGTTGCTCGTCCACACTGAAACATCTGAAAATGCTTAAATCCTCTTACTGCGCTTGCTAAACAAAAAATAAAATAAAAAGAATTGTCCTTGTGTTTCGCCACCTGACAGCAATACCGAGTAAACTTCCTGTCGCCTTTGAAGGAATGCTATGTGAAGGTTGTACAATGTAGCATTTATCTTTAAAATAGCAGGCACAACAGCACTGCTACAACATGGGCCGCCATCTTGATTGTTTTGGTTTGAATGGATCACATGACTGCATCACATGAAAACAAATACGTCATCATTTTCAAATATCTCTGTTTTCGCTGTCCACACTACAATGCAACAGCGTTTTCAAATTTATCCACTTGGGAGAGCGTTTTCGAAAAACTCAGTCTCAGTGTGGATGGAAGGCCAAAACGTAACGGATTTAAAGCATGTTCAAACTAAAACGTATTAGAATGGATGTGGCCTAATATAAAGTATTTAACACATTTGTCTTTGCAAATGTTTGCTAAACAAGTTTTACTGTCACGTAATGTAGAACTTTCACTCATTGATGCTTTTTATTTGCTTAAAATTTAATATTTATCATCTCCCTGGGTACCGACATGTTTGTGTGACATCGCTCGCTTGCATTTCAGCGAAACTGAAGTCGAGGATTACCGCACAACTTTCCAAATTCATAGTCCAACTTCAAGTGCCGTTCCATAGTCAGTCTGGTTATGGAGGTAAAATGCCCATAAGTGCCCTTAAGTGGGCATAAGTCGGGAATTTGAATGGATTGGAACATTACACAGAACAGGTGTGTCTGACTGATATGTGCAGTGGCCAACCACAGTTCTTTTTTTTTTTTTTTTTACATGTCACTTAGTGTCGGGTTTGTCTGAAATAGAGTAATACTACAATAAGATTAAGATGGGCATCTTATTCAAAAAAATTGCACAGCAGTGTTGGTACCGAACCAGTATAGAAACTAATGAAAAAGTTACTGGAAATTTGTGTAGACTCAGATTTTCTGTCATTCTACGAGTAATAAGTACAGATATCTTAGAAAACAGTAGAATTTTCAATCACACTTTATATTAGGTGGCCTTAACTACAATGTATTAACATTAAATACATAAAAGACTATGTGTTTACTGTGTAACTACATATTGTTCTGCAAAATGCCCACATTTGCTGCTACTGAGGTTACGATACGGTTAGGTTTAGGAGTAAGGGTAGGGTTAGGATTAGGGATTAGAGTTAGGTTTTGGGTTAAGAGTTGGGTTAGGGTTAGGGGTCAAGTTAACAGTGTAACTACAAATGTCATTAAATGCAAGTACTTTAAATGTAATTACAATGCAACAATATGTATGTACATAATAAGTACACAGTATCAAATGGTTAAGTACATAGTAGTTAAGGCCACTACTATAAAGTGGGACCAAATTTTCTTCTCATTGTATATCTACTCAGTACCCTGTGCACTCAGCTTTGTTTCCTAGTGTACTCCCTCGTAGCCCAGCCAATCAGATTGACACTAGTGATTTTAGACAGCTCTTGCTAATTTGTTTGCTACACATGTCAGAGTCAGTTTTTGGACTGTGATGCGGTCTGTAGATGTGTAATCTGAGAATGAGACTTCTGGCTCAACCAGTGGAATGAGACTGCGGCGGGACTACATGTTTGTCCAAACCAACAGCAGATTGGGGCAGAACAGAATGTATGTTTGGGAAACCTGTTTGGAAACATTTTTTTTTTTTCAGCTCAAAAATATCTAAATTGTTTTTTTGTTTGTTTTTTCAAAAGTTTCTCAAGGTTTTTGGTGTTCTCTAACCAATTTGGACAGGTAATTTCTGTGGTTCTAAAAGTCCAATAATTAATTATCTGTTTTGTTTCTTTTTGCCAGTTATTTTGATGACATTGACAGAATCTCTGCAGCATTTTACTTGCCGAGTCTGCAGGATATTCTACGAGTCAGAATTCCAACCACAGGCATCATTGAGTATATCTTTGACCTTCAGACAGTCATATTCAGGTAACTTTGAATTGGTAGTTTGAACTCACTTTGACTAACTTTGAGTCATTAAAGCAATGCAAAACCACTGCTTGTTGCTGCAGAATGGTTGATGTCGGAGGCCAAAAGTCCGAGAGACGAAAGTGGATCCATTGTTTTGAAAATGTTACTTCCATCATCTACCTGGTGGCTCTGAGCGAATACGATCAGGTCTTATATGAGTGTGAGAATGAGGTTAGTCCACAATCTTGAATTATATTAGTAGATCTTATGGGCTGTAAAGATTCAGCATTGTTGCAGTGGATTCATGAGATTGAAAAATGCCAGATTAATTGTTCTTTACTATATTTGCATGATTTTTTTACCACCACAGAACCGCATGAAAGAGAGTAAAGCTTTATTTAGGACCATCATCTCATACCCCTGGTTCCAGGATTCCTCTATCATCCTCTTCCTCAATAAAACAGATCTTCTGAAGGAGAAGATCTCAAAATCAGACCTTGCAAAATATTTTCCAGAATATAAAGGTTAGAGAAATGAGAAGCTCCAACAATTATGGATAAACCTCAGTGCTGTGTTGGAGAAGATACTTTGAAATTCTAGCTTGTCAAGCTCCAGGCTACTCATAAAGTAAACTACAATCAAGGTAATCTTTAGGGAAAAGTGTTAGCTTGCTACAAACTAGTGGGCATATATTGCAATCACATCAGTATTTATCTGCCATAAAAAATAATAAGAATCTCAATTAGGTGACAGCATAAAGCTGCAGTAACACTACTCTTTACACTCCATTCACTTCCATTAAATCGCATTTGAACATGAAAAACCAGAAACACAAGCTCATGCGAAGAAATTAAACATTCCGCTGCATTTCAAAGGTGGCGTTTTATTTTTATTGAAACCAAAAATTCTCGAGCATGACATAATTTCCTGTCTGTTGTACATTCAAGTGCTTTGTTGTCGGAAAGATTAGGAAGCATGGAGGACACCAGGTTCATTCTTGCAGATTTCTTGGGAAAGTCTTATTTTTGTAACGTTGGGTGTCTAGGAGTGGAAGAGAGGAGATGCAGGAGTGGAATATTTAAATCCTTCAATTATAATTGTAGGAGTTGAACAAATGCTGTAATGGAACAAGCTATAAATCTAAACATCAAAAATTAGCACAACGTAACACTTCATTAACTCAACGTAACACTTCAAGGACTGACAAATGATGAAGAATACTAGAGGGTATTTATACACAGAACTAAATGAGGGAATGGAATACAGGTGAGGGTAATAAGGAACAGATGGAAGTGATTAGGGCAGTGAACTCCAGGCGCCCAACGACAGATGAGAGTAAGATGACTCAGAAGATGAAGGATTCGAGGAGGATGATCAGGAGGCCTAGGGGTCGGCTTCAGGGCTGGGAAAGGATCCGGGGGCCTGGGGGGCAGCTTCAGGGCTGGGAATGGATCAGGGGGCCTTTCAGGGCTGGGAATGGATCAGGAGGCCTGGGAGGCAGCCATAGGGCAGGAACTGGGTCTGGAGACCTGGGAGGCGGCCACAGGGCAAGGACTGGGGCAAAGCCGTGAAAGGCGGAGCCGTGGGAGGCTCAAGGAGCAAAGCCGTGGAAGGCGGAGCCGTGAGAGGCTCGAGGGGCAGAGCAGTGGTAGGCTCATGGCTGAGAGCCATGGAAGGGAGTACAGGCTGAGACTGGGGATCGATATCCGCGGTCGAGAGCTCGGGTAGAGAATGGGGAACGACCTCCGTGGTCGTGAGCATGGGCAGAGACTGGGGAATGACCTCCATGGTCGTGAGCATGGGCAGAGACTGGGGAACGACCTCTGTGGTCATGAGCATAGGCAGAGACTGGGGAACAACCTATGTGGTCGTGAGCATAGGCAGAGACTGGGGAACAACCTATGTGGTCGTGAGCATGGGCAGAGACTGGGAAATGACCTCCGTGGTCGTGAGCATGGGCAGAGACTGGGGAGGAGGAGTCCTTTTCCTTCTCCTCTTCTGGCCAGCAGGGAGCATAGAGACAGGGACGGTCGAGGCTACAGGCTCTGGGATGGTCGAGGCTATAGGCACTGGCTCTGGCTCATTAAACGTGGCAGGCATGGACAGTGGCTCGTTAACCGTGGTAGGCTTGGGCACTGGCTCTCTAATCGTGGCAGGCTTGGGCACTGGCTCGCTAACCGTGGCAGGCATGGGCACTGGCTCGCTAACCGTGGCAGGCATGGACACTGGCTCGCTAACCGTGGTTGCTACGCTGACTGCGGCAGGGAATCGACCACCGAAACCAGGAGACCAAACCAAAAAAATTATTTAGGGGAATAGATGGAGAGGAGTTACTGTGGAGATAGGGGGCAGGGAAGGCACGGAGACAGAGGCCAACATTTCTATTAAACGTGATGATATTGAAGGGTAATGGATATTAAGGGTGGCTAGGATGTAATTTGCCAAAGAAAGATTTTCCGCCTCTGGAAGTGCTGTGGGTCTGTGATAGTTTAATCCCATTCCATAAATGGGAATGAGGTAAATATCCGGTATTGATACAGAAGCAGCGAGGTGATGGAACTTGGTTGAGTATTCCAAGAGGGAAAGATCCTGCCTGAAATGCTCCATGAATGATCCTGTTGGCTCCATAATCATGTGGGTCAGGATGAGTGGAAGAGGAGGATTAGAGGGATCGCTGGAATAGAGGAAGACGTTTGGAGGAACAGGTAAATAAATCCGTATTCTTTGTTGTGGGTCAGTCCTTCTCTAATGTTGCGTGTCTAGGAGTGGAAGAGGAAGAGGAAGAGAGGAGACACAGGAGTGGAATCTTTAAATCCTTTAATTTTAATCGAACAAATGCTGGAGTGGAACAAACAAAAAGGCTCAACAGTAGTAATCGCTGGAGTGGAACAAACTATAAATCTATACATCAAAACTTATCACAACGTAACACTTCATTAACGCAACATAACACTTCAAGCACTGACAAATGATGAAGAAAACTAGAGGGTATTTATACACAGAACTAAATGAGGGAATGGAATACAGGTGAGGGTAATAAGGAACAGACGGAAGTAATTAGGGCAGTGAACTCTGGGAAATGCAGTCCAGTGGAAAACTTCAAAATAAGAGTCTTTGAAGAAAATGAAGAAAATGCATGTTAGTCAGTTAGCTTGCTGAGGATAATGGAATTTTGGTCAAATACATGCTTTTTTCTCAGTGTAAAAATTTACAATATTCATCAAATGGTTACTGATATACGTAAATGTGTATGACCGAAATGGCATGCGATAACAAGGATGCTGTATATAGAAAAATGCATAAAACCTATCATTCACAACCGAAACTGTAGTTTCCTCCTTCATGTTGAAAGTTTATGTGTCCTCCTAACTTGGAAATCTGGGTTTCAAAATTATCTCAGAGTTTACCAGTTGTAATTACAACTTGAGTGGGCTTTCGTGTGCAACTTCCAATTATGAAAAATATATTTACAATAATTCCGCCAGGGGGCCCCCACACTGTCAAAGACATTATATGTGATTATAGGCTAGGACCGGCACAGCATAGAGGCAGCATATGTTGGTAGCATCACACTCCCAAACAATAAATTCATTCAGAAAATTATTTTCAGAATTCCACTGAAATTTAAATCTGCTTTTTCCGCAGGCCCTAAAAATGATGCAGATGCTGCAATGAAGTTTATCCTGAGTATGTACGAGCAACAGAACTCAGACACACAGAAACACATCTATGCACATTTCACCTGTGCCACCGACACAGAGAATATCCGCTTTGTTTTCGAAGCAGTGAAGCACACCATTCTGCGGAACAACCTTTCGATGTTTAACTTGGGCTAGGCGATGGAAGAGCTCTTACATATGCTGTTAGATTTAATAATTTTCACCGCTGATTCAAACAAAATGTTCTTTCTGATCTTATCACTTCTAAACATCTCTCTATGTATAAAACTCTGCTGCAAAGTGATTTCCTTTCACAAATTATCAATCCAAAAATGATTTAAAAACTCCCCAGTAAAACTAATGCTGCCTTCAAGTCTCTTTAGTATTTCCTACTTAGAAGGAAATCATAATTATGATGTGATTTATGTAATAATTACAATCATTCAAGTCATAATTGCATTCATATGTGCGTCATGCAAATACGAATAATATCATGAATACGTCATGCGAAAAATTGGTTTAGTAGTCTTGTCTTCTGATTGGTTTAAATTGATTAATGTTGTTATCATCTGTGTTATGTCATTGGTCGTCTTGTTATCTTGTTAAACCTGTTTTTTGTATTTATAGTCCTAATGTTCTCCTTGTTCTTAGTCATTTTTCTGTAATGTACAGTAATAGTGGCAGATGAGACTCGTAGATGTAATAAGTACAGAACCCAAGTGCAGTTTTATTTAAATCCAAAAAATGTGAAAGAAGTTAAGCAAACTAATCAAGAAACATGATTAGAAAACCATTAAAACTAGACTTGACTAAACTGTGACTATGATAAAACCAGTGAACGAGAACCACGAAAACAATGTTACCAGATCAATACACAACAATGAAAAGGAGAACATATAAAAACAAGATAACACGACAACCAATGAAAGAACACAACTGAAAACAAGATTAATCAACCTAAACCAATCAAAAGACAAGACCAATTAACCAATGAAAAGCAGACAAGGAAGGGAAACATGAAGCATGCAAGGACACAGGAACTAAACTTCAAAATAAAAGACATGACAAGATCAAAACATGAAACAAGAACACACATATATGCAACACAATGTAGGAAATGTTGTTTGGTTGCACCATAATACTGCATAAATGAGTAAGCACAAGGAAAGATTTAACCTGATTTTCATCAACATTGTACAAACTTAACTGTACAGTCAGCGTTCACAATTGCAACTAGGGTTGCCACTTTTGAAGTTATAAAATATGGGACATGCTCTTTAGACTCTGCGTCCTTACATCACCTCAGGCTCAGACTGAGAATTTACTTCAGGTAAGCTCACTGAGTCTAGGGATGCACCGAACGATAATCTCCACAGAATCTGCTACTTTAACAGAAACTGTTCAGAAACGATTACATTACATCGATAAAGCTGCGTGATTGTATGTGAAATGATCCAGGTGTCTTCCCAAAGAGCTCGCGTTTACAGTTGATGAGACACGTATTGAGAGAAAACATAACCTCATAACCTCCCACATATACGCTCAATAGGTTCATAATTAGCATGGGGATCCACAAGCACATGACAGATTTACAAATGCAAACATACATCAACAAATGCACATAACAAATCCTCACACGTTCAACTGACAAATCCACAAACCAGAAGAATGTACAAACATACTTCACTCACGAGTCACAATACAGTACACAAATAAACTGCAATATGTGTAATTTAGTGCATAAATAAATGCCGTTTGTACACACACGAGTGCTTCACCATATGCTGGGGGCATGGTTTAGCATGGCTGAGACCAGTTACCCAGCACTCATTCATAATGTGGGAAATGGTGAAATATCCAGTAGATTTGGGTGTTTTATTTTATTATAATTTTTTTTTTTTAGGAAGAATGTGTTTAGAATTTTTCATTTCGGTGCATCACTACTGAGACTATTTTAAAAGTCCTTACTCATTTTACTATTATATCTTACTAAGCATTATATCCATATTTATGTTAGTCTAAATGTGTATTGAAAATAGAAACTATGTATGTCAATATAGAGATATGCAATTAAGCTTTTTAGCTGTCATTATTGCAGATTATCAAGCCACTATGGACTTTTACTATACCATTTTATTTTTTTATTACATTGATCGGTCAAGTGTTTGTTCTAATGCTCTCCATAGCCATTAAGAAAATGCATGGTTGCATCATTTTCATCTTCTGTACTTTGCAATCTCTAGTGCTCCTTGCAATTCACTGATGATTATATTTTCATATGATTTATGCTACTGTCAATACAGTTAGAAAAGAAACTCCTGTCTCCTCTTTCTTTAGTCAGTGTCAATTGCATCCTCCCTCTTCCCTACAGCTTTACTTGCATATAACAATGCACTAAACTGAGAGGTCTAAAACATTCTGCAGTTTTCTTTAACCTTTCTTTAACTTTTAAAACATATATTTAAAAGGTTTGTGTGACTGCAACCCATGTGTAGGTTCCTGCACATTGTATTTTTATTTTGAACGGAATTGCACAGGTAATTCTCTCCAAGCACAAATTCTGTTGAATGAAAAGTGTTTTATGCACATATAATTCATGAATGTTGTTCAGTGACCTTTCACCCCCTCCACATCATTAGGGTCCAACCAGTGAATCTCGGCCATTTCCACCACTGACTCTAAGGCAGCATCAATTTACAACAAAAACAAAACATAATTTAATAGTATCAGATCTCAATCAGTAGTTTCTATACATTTTTTCATTAACACTTCATGAGTTCAGTGAGAGTCCACGTGTAACCATATTATATTTCATTATCGCACAAGATTTAAATGATTAATACGTGGTGTGACAAAAAAAGACAAACTATAGATCCATGAAAAACACATTTGGCCACTTTCTTTGCTATTCAGCTATTCCGCCAAACTCTGACATGGATACAGAACAGATAATAATGAAATATTGGCTAACAGAATATTTTCATGAATGCTGTCATGATGCATGTGATCACAATATATTTGGGTGGCCATATCTGACCTAGTTTACTGTACATGCAAGAGAAAAGCTGCTGCTAATCATAAAATGAACTGGACATTTTTCTAGTGGAAAATCATAATAATAAAAGCTGATGTGTTACATACAAATGGAATTGCTCTAAATTTCTGTTTTGAGAAACAGACCTTATTCACAGTAGCGCCATCTTTGATTTTTGATGAGAATAAAAACGAGGCTGTGATGAATAGACTTACCGTCTCTTCAATGACAAGCACTGTTTAAAGCTATCAAAAAGCTCCTACAGTAGATCACATCTCATTTTCCACAGTTCATGACTGGAGTTTCTTGTCTACTGAAATTTCTTGCAAAGATATTTTTTCAATATTTCGTCAGCAGAATGATCCAAAAACACTTTAAACAACTGCAAAAACCATTGAAGAGATGGTAAGTCTGTCCCTCACAGCCTCAGTGTCATTTCCATCAACAATCAAAGATGGCGCTACCGTGAATAAGGTCTACCATTGCATCTCATATTACTATAATTCTATTGCTGTAGGTGGAGTGGTTTAGGCATTAGACCATTGTGGCACAAAGAATGCGGGGATGTCTGCCTGTTGCGTTGAGTTTGTGACAGGGAAGTTACAATTAAGTATGTGAAAAATGTGAAACTTTCTAGATAGAAGAACTTCTGAACTTTCTGGCAGAAGCAGGTATGGGTAGTATGCCATTCTGAACTCAGCCAATCTCAAGATAATTTGTGCTGATGCGGGTTTCTCCTTCTCTTTGCCTTTTTTTAATTTGAATGATTATGGTCAATTTTTATAGGTATTTATTAAAGGGCAGTGTTTACTACAAATGTACAAAAATACTTTATAGTGTCAGTATGTGAAATCCTTTGTGTTATTTTACATGCATTTTAGGATTACAAAAATATAAATATCTTAATCAACTGAAGCGAATGTGGTGACACTTCACAACAAGGTTCCGTAAGTTAACATAAATGTGGTGACACTTCACAGCAAGATTCCGTAAGTTAAAATAAGGTTCCGTAAGTTAACATAAATGTGGTGACACTTCATAACAAGGTTCCGTAAGTTAACATAAATGTGGTGACACTTCACAACAAGGTTCCATAAGTTAAAATAAGGTTCCGTAAGTTAACATAAATGTGGTGGCACTTCACAACAAGGTTCCGTAAGTTAACATAAGGTTCAGTAAGTTAACATAAATGTGGTGACACTTCACAACAAGGTTCCGTAAGTTAACATAAATGTGGTGACACTTCACAACAAGGTTCCGTAAGTTAAAATAAGGTTCCGTAAGTTAACATAAATGTGGTGGCACTTCACAACAAGGTTCCGTAAGTTAACATAAGGTTCAGTAAGTTAACATAAATGTGGTGACACTTCACAACAAGGTTCCGTAAGTTAACATAAATGTGGTGACACTTCACAACAAGGTTCCGTAAGTTAACATAAATGTGGTGACACTTCACAACAAGGTTCCGTAAGTTAAAATAAGGTTCCGTAAGTTAACATAAATGTGGTGGCACTTCACAACAAGGTTCCGTAAGTTAACATAAATGTGGTGACACTTCACAACAAGGTTCCGTAAGTTAACATAAGGTTCCGTAAGTTAACATAAATGTGGTGACACTTCACAACAAGGTTCTGTAAGTTAACATAAGGTTCCGTAAGTTAACATAAATGTGGTGACACTTCACAACAAGGTTCCGTAAGTTAACATAAGGTTCCGTAAGTTAACATAAATGTGGTGACACTTCACAACAAGGTTCCGTAAGTTAACATAAGGTTCCGTAAGTTAACATAAATGTGGTGACACTTCACAACAAGGTTCCATAAGTTAACATAAGGTTCCGTAAGTTAACATAAATGTGGTGACACTTCACAATAAGGTTCCATTTGTTAACATATGTTAACAACATTAATTAACATGAACTATCAATGAACAATAATTATTAAGCATTTATTAATCATAGTTAATGTTAATTTCAACATTTAGTAATACATTTTTTAAATCTAAAGTTGTTTTTGTTAACGTTAGTTAATGCACTATGAACTAATATGAACTAACAATGAACAATAGTATTTTTATTAACTAACCTTAACAAAGATTGATAAATTATATGAAATATATATATTGTTCATTGTTAGTTCATGATAACTAATGCATTAACTAATGTTAATGAATGGAACCTTATTGTAATTGTTACCGAAAATGTATTAGAAACTAACAATGAACAGCATTGTTTTACTGCATTTATAAATATTGGTTAATGTTAATTTATGAAAATGCAATTGTTTATAGTTAGTTCATAATGCATTAACTTAATAACCTTTACATATACAACTGTTAAATGTAAACATTTATTAGTATATGCTGACATTGACATTACCCAAGATGTAAAATTATACTCATTGTTAATTTGTGTTAACTAATGTAGTCAAGTAATGTTAACAAATACATCCTTATTGTAAAGTGTTACCAAGAATGTAAATACCATTATGTTCCAAATACCATTATGTACTTAGCTTTTAGGTTGAGCATGTTAAGTATGTTTTGGCTGAGTATGTACTGTTGGTTGAGTATGGTGATGGAAGACTGCATCAATTCTGTTTTTTCTTTTGTTTTTTTTTCTGTTTCACTTTTATATATATATATATATATATATATATATATATATATATATATATATATATATATATATATATATATGATAGTAAGGGCTGTTTAAACCTGTCAAATTAAAATAAATATATAAATATAATGAAAAAAGAAAAGTAAAACTGATCAACAATTTAATAAGTGTCTGCACGGTATGTGCCAGAATTAAAATAAAATTGTATTATTCAATTTTCACATGATGCATTGTCTCTGTCCAATTAAAAGCTAAAATGCAATTGATAATTTGACATTTAATTTTTCCTTTAGGGTTATTGTTAGTCTAAAGTAATGCTAAGAGACAGACACAGTGGGTGTGGCATCAGGCCTTGGAGAGGTGTTTATTTTAAATAATAAAGAACATAAAGGGGAAAATAAAGTGTCCAAGGAATTTGCTCCGTAAGTGTCCAAAATAAAGGGGAGTCTGGTGTCTTTGCTGTGCACTGGGGTTATGTGATGGTAGGGTAGTGGTAAGAAGGTAAACAACAGGTAAAAGGGGCGGGGTTTGATGGCTGAGCGCACTCCCATCCTGGGTCCATGGCGATTTGGGCAACGGCTTCCTTTAGCGGTTTAGCTTCCCTGAGGTCACGGCACATGGGGGGGAAGGGCGGCCTGGCATCCTGTTCCTTAGGCCTCTATGCGTGCTCCAATCCCTGGCGTCACTTCTAATTCATGCCAGGGTTTCGGCGAAGACAAGTCCCACCTAACTAGCCGCTGGGATTCCCAACCCGCTTCCATCGTGGATCTGTGAGGACCCCAGCGTGCATGCACAGGGGAGTAGACACCGTTCTCTCTAGGAGAGGTGCTCTCTGCATTTAAAGGCAGCTGTGATGAGGCTGTATTAAAGGTGCTGTTAGCAATTTTAGCCATTCTGGAACTTCCACGAGACCGAGAATTTGAATTAGACATGTCCCCTCTTTCCAAAACCCCGCCGTCCAAAGAAAGCGTTGAGCAATGCATCTTCTCACAGTTGTCAAACAAAACAGTAGCAAAACAGCACCCTCAGCTGACAACTGGGTCTGAATATGTCATTAAACCTGAAAGTTCTGCTTCAACTACTACACTTTTGAGAACGGGCAAAATGATAGACAGGCAGAAAGTACATCAGAGTCTTCTTATTGGCTGCCTGCGATCACATTTTTGACCCTGTTTACACCTGGTATTACGATACGTTTCAGGTGATCCAATCACATGTGGTCAGATGAGACACGTGGCTGTTCACACCTGGTCACTTAAATGCATCTCCTGTGACCACTTGTGTTCAGTTTTGGAGGGGAGGGTCTGTGTTTAATGACAACATACATCAATCACTATGTCAGTGTATTACTACATGATAATAAAGCACAACAAAGTCAGAAAAGACAAAGAAAGCACGAAAAAAAACGGCTCGTTGTTTCTCCCATATGTGGTTGAAATTTAATCTAAGCACAAACACAACATGTCAAGCAGAATTATCCATTATTTTAGTGGATTACCTGTATTAAAGGAGCTTCAGGTGTTCGTGCTTCTCATCTTTGTTGATATCAGACACACTAAAGAAGATCCGTGAAGCTCTTGTGATTGTGTGTGTATCTGCTTTTTTTATTTGATCAGATGGTTATTTATTTTATTTTTTTAAAGCCGTATCTGGCTAGTTTAAACTCTTGTTTTAGCTCAGCGGCTGATAGACAGGTGAGGTGGTGCTTCACTGCTACTAGGACGCATACAGGATGGACTTGAGTATTTACACCTCAAATGTGATGTGGTCACATGCATTTTTGACCACATTCAAATGCGGTTTTTGTGATCTGATCACAAAACGTTTTAGACCACATTTAGACCTGTATTTAGCGCTGACCACATGTGATCAGATCACCTGAAACGCATCTTAATACCAGGTGGAAACGAGGTTTAGTGCTGTCACAGAGACCAGTGAGATATCTCAGGACACTTATTTCAGTGATATCTTTCAGAGAAAAGGAACCTTTTCTGCATACAATTTTCATAAAAAATATCACTTACAGCACCTTTAACATCAGGTGCACCTCATCACGTGCTGCCAAATGGGCATAGGCACTGCACCCCTCATCTCTCCTGCCCACTGCAGTTGTGGGCCTGAATGTAGATTGGCTCCCTGAAAAGGCAGGGCGACGATGATCCAAGGGAGGTGTGTGTCATTCCGTCACACTCTGGTATGTCTGTGGTAGACTATATAATACAAGTTTATGTTCCCTATTTAAATAGCTAAGAAAACGTTTGTGTTTTCAGAGATCAATTTTCAGGACTTTTCTAGGACATTTTCAATAATGGCAGGAATAAAAGACAGGGATCAAGCACTAAAGTAAAACATTCCTCTCTCAAGAAGTCTTTAAAAGACATACAGTTTATGTCACAGTATCTATGAAATCAGTTCTTTAATATAAGCTACTGACCTCTTACATATTGACAAATTAATTACAGACAAATATGCACACAGCTTATAAAATGAAACTTTTTATTAGCATCACTGAGGCTTGTTACTGAAGCTGCATTACGCAACTTTGTGCTCTCTAGTGACATTTGTGGTTGAAATTAAAAATTGCAAGCAATTTGCAGAAGAATACATTACGTAAGTCGTGCTTTCGACACTGCTCCTCTGGCAGATGAATCTCATGATTTGAGGTTACCTGGACATCGCCTGTTTGTGATCATGACGATGATATTCAGAGCCGGAATCATAACGCGCTACTTTCGTGTTGATATAATTATGTTATACGATTAAACATTTAAAAATGAAATATTTGCTTTGATGAAGATAAACAACACTCATATTTACATGTTTTGTATGAATGAATTGTACACTTTTCTGACACAACACTTTTAAATAGAGAACATAATAACACTGTAAACTAAAAACATAAAACGAACAATAATGGGGATAAAATAAACTTAATTAAACATTAAAATTGTATGTACAAGAAGTCGATTTCAGAAGTCATACAGTAACTTCCCCAGACAACGGATCACGATTGGTAGACACATGCATAATATTCGATTCATAAAAGCATTACCCCTACTAGACAGCATACTGTATCCAATTCTAAGCATTATAGCAGGTAAACAACTTCGTCAAATGGATAACAGATAAACACCATCCATCCTGAAGTGTGTGATTGTGACTGGTTGAACTGAACAGCGTCCTCATCCGGAACACATGACAGCCGGAACTTTTTTCCTGGGTTTAAGGACATGACGTCATGACACAAAAAGGAACGACATAAGCCAGTGATTTCGTGCCAAATCCAACCCCACAGCTAAAAATGCAAATAGATTTTTTAGGCTTACCGAAATGAATCAGGGTAAGGTAAGGACATTGTTTTGAACACTGATTGTTTATGTACTTAATCAATACTGGCAATTTGTTCATTTTTAACCAAAAAATCTTACATAGTGCAGCTTTAAATAAAATTATTAATGTTCATTGAAGCCATTGGTTTAAAGTGAATCCTAATTATTACTACAGTATTACTATTACTATTACTATTATCATTATATGTTAATGATTGTGTTTATTTATTATATTTAATGTATATCTGTACGATTTCTCCATAAGAGTGTGTTGCTAATCTGAGATGGTCTCTGTATCACACTGGGTATAATAATAGGACTACTCAGTAGTTAAAATCCATAATCGATGCATCAAAATTTCATTGTCAGATCGATGCATTGCGCTGCATTTTACACCCATAACAACTGTGTCAATATAATCAGAAACTGATCCAAAAAATAGGCTTACATCGTAGCAAGATTATTAGCAAACAAGTTACCAAATTAGTTACAAGTTAACAAGGCCAGCTCGCTGCTTGCCAGTTAACATTCACTGCAAACATTTAAGCATAACATTATCTATCCGCTGCATAAGCCACCGAGAAACATTACCTGCTGTGGTGTTTGTTTTCGGCATAGGGAAAATACAAAAACACAAGATTTTCCAGAACATTTCACACTTTCTTTAATTTTCCAGGTGTTTTTCAGGAATGGAAAATAAGTCACACATTTTCCATATTTTCCAGGATGCATGGGAACCCTTGTTTGTGTGTGTGTGTGTGTGTGTGTGTGTGTTTCCAGGGGTGTACAAAGTACTCAGAAATTATACTTAAGTTAAAGTATGGATGCTGAGTGAAACTTTTACTCAATTAAAAGTCCAAGTGTGAAACCAAAAACATACTTGAATGAAAGTAAAAAAGTATTTACATTAAATTGTATTTAAGTATTAAAAAAATGAACTTGCTAGAATGAAATAAAGAGAGAAGATTGTGTGAGAGAGGATGTTTTTAAATTCGACTGGTTTAAGTCGCCTTTTTACTGTCTCTGACAACTGTCATATTTCTCCCCCAGTGGCATTCGCAACCTGGTCATAAAATCATTTACAAAATGAGTTTTATGTGGCCTGTTGTATGTAACATGGCAATTCCCTGGTGAAATGAACACTAGAGGCGCTAAAACAACAATGACTTTTATCCACTTTCACTCAAATCACGTAAAACGGCAGATTACATAAACACTTTTCGCTCTGTTTCTCACACAATGATGTCTTCTGACATATAAACACTTCTACTATAGCACATGGCTCATTTTATCATTTGCATTACATAACCAACTATATTTACTAGCTTGTTCGATGTGGTCAAATTGCACGGCACAGCTCAACTGATAGTGTGTTGCATATGCAATGCAAAGGAACGGGGTACGAGTCCTGAAGAGCATACGAATTGCAATGTCAGAGCACCCAACCCCTTGAGACATATAGAAAGATAAATACAATTCAAAATAAGCTTTAAAGAAAGTTAGTAATGTTGTTGGTTTTGTGAATTTTTTTCTGAGGTTTGCTACCAAACCTTGCTGATGAGCAGATGGATGAATTCAATAAAATTCATAATTATTATTTACTCAGATTCCATTTTTTCATTATCATTATTATCCTCATTATCATGGTGTGACGAGGCAGGACAGCAGCAGGCTTCTCCGCCTCCTCTCTTCCGCTGATTGAGGCAACTCAGCGCCAGGCGTGCATCCTCACGGTCCGGCCATGCCCTCCTCCTCATCACACATGGTTTTATAATTATTATCATAATTAATAGTTGTCTAACAACAACAATAATAATTCAGCAAATAGGGAATAGAAATTCATAGATATGATTTAAATATGTGTAAGTGTAAAAATAAATGACATGTTAATTGCAAAATAAATATATATTTGCAACATGAATGATCATTTCATAACTGTCCAAACTGTTGAAGTAGCAGGCGTTTAGAATAAAGTTTAGGACAAAAACTGTCAGTGTTTCTCACTTCGTGCTCATAGTTTTGAATGAATGCATCACATTCAGTTGGGTGGTCACATACGGTCTAGTCGCACAAATATTTTAATGTATCCGAAGCTCATATCAGATCTGGAATTCTGCCTCTGCAGATGGTCGGAACTCCACACAGCCACCGTGCGAAACTCTGCCATTTGTCAATCTGTCATTTGTCGGATGCAGTAAAAATGCGGCTTCAGTCCAGTAAGACTAAAGAAAATGACCTGCAAAAATGTAATGAGTACTTTTCAAGTTTAAAGGTGCTATATGTAATATTTTTACCATAATATGTCATTAGAGAATTAGGAAACATGCTAAGTTGAAATACTGGCTTCTCCGATAACAATGCTACAGCCAGTATATTCTACTTTGAAGTTTCCATTCCGGGCCGGAATTTCTGTTTATGTTTTGGACTGTGTGATCCCGCCCACAGCCCACTCACCAATAGACACCGCCGGGTTGCCAGATTTGAACAAGTTTGCAGGCAAACAACACTGTGTGCTACAGCCATGGAAGCCAGCAAACGAACTGGATCAGAGATAACAGATTCCACCTGACCTAAAAAGCCTCGCCATCCGTCTAAAAACCACCATGACCAGAGGCGTAGTAAAACAAGGATAAATACTGGAGATGCCTTTGGAAGATGGAGACAGTTTAAAGCCCAAAAATCCTTTAAAACGGATGGTGAGTTGGCTAATTTGCAGACAACTCTCCAATATTTTGAATTTGGACTGCAGTACCCATTTCAAATGCTTGTTGTCAATCTTACATATAGCACCTTTAAATAAAATTGTAAGGAGCAAAAAGTACTATTTTTTCTTTGGAAATGTAATTAAGTAAAAGTACAAGTATTCCATTTAAATTGCACTCAAGTAAAGTACAAATCCCCCAAAATAATACTTAAGTATTTTTATTCAATTACTTTACACCCCTGTGTGTTTCTGATCATACTGAGATGTCTAAACCTATAACTCTTGTAGGGATTTATAACTTTACACTAGTTGGTCAGGTCAGGTGTGGCACAATCGCCATAGCAATGAACATTGGACTGGGAAAAGGGTCATAGAGCACCTCCCATTGCTTCCTTTAACACTTACAAGACACTAGGAACACAAAGCTGGTGAGTCGCTGAATGCACAACACAGTTTTCTCAACACTGTGGGAATCCTAAATCACACAATATGATAAAATAGTAAACAGAGAGAGCCTTGAGTAGATTTTACCTAATGATTTCAGATGTCATCATCTCTTATACAGATTCATACCAGCAAATCTCTGTGTAGTGCACATACTGTATATTCTTCCCTGTCTGTGCTTATGCTCCTGAAGAAACCTAATAAAGAGAATGTTCCTCTATCTATGTGGGCTTTATTTAGCGCAAACATTAAAGCATAGTAACCACAAAACTGTATATAATATCAGTATGTATACTGGTGGCCAAAAGTATGGAATAATGTACATGTTTTGCTCTTATGGAAAGAAATTAGTACTTTTATTCAAGTAGCATTCAACTGATCACAATGTATAGTCAGGACATTAATAACTTGAAAAATTACTATTACAATTTGAAAAAAATGCTTAAACTACTTCAAAGATTTCTCATCAAAAAATTCTCCATGTGCAGCAATGACAGCTTTGCAGATCCTTGGCATTCCAGCTGTCAGTTTGTCCAGATACTCAGGTGACATTTCACCCCACACTTCCTGTAGTACTTGCCATAGATGTGACTGTCTTGTCGGGCACTTCTCACGCACTTTACTGTCTAGCTGATCCCACAAAAGCTCAATGGTGTTAAGATCCATAACACTCTTTTCCAATTCTCTGTTGTCCAATGTCTGTGTTTCTTTGCCCACTCTAACCTTTTCTTTTTGTTTTTCTGTTTCAAAAGTGTCTTTTTCTTTGCAATTCTTCCCATAAGGCCTGCACCCCTGAGTCTTCTCTTTACTGTTGTACATGAAACTGGTGTTGAGCGGGTAGAATTCAATGAAGCTGTCAGCTGAGGACATGTGACGCATCTATTTCTCAAACTAGAGACTCTGATGTTCTTATCCTCTTGTTTAGTTGTACATCTGGTCTTCCACATCTCTTTCTGTCCTTGTTAGAGCCAGTTGTCCTTTGTCTTTGAAGACTGTAGTGTACACCTTTCTAGATTTGATCAAAAATGACTTTTTTCAAATAGTGATGGTGCTGTTTTTTACATCAGTAATGTCCTGACTATACTTTGTGATCAGTTGAATGCCACTTTGGTGAATTAAACTACCAATATCTTTCCGTTTACAGAGATTTTTTTAAATTTCCATTTATTTAGTTTATTTTTACTGTATTATTTTATTATTTATTTAATTTAATATTATTTTATAATATCACATTTTATAATTTATATAAATGTTTACTTAAATTGTTTTTTTTTTCCCAATTCTGGTGACTTTGAGAGAAATTTTCTTGATTATGTATAGCGTTGATGTAACTAAATCATAACTGAAAGACAGTAACCATTCAAAACAAAAGCAAGACAATGTACGATGAATAGAGCAGAATGCAGGTGTCTCAAAACACATTTAAAAAGTTATTTTTAACATGACACAGAATCTAAAAATGAAATCCTCCAAAGAGAGACAATAAAAACACAGGGAAACATGGTGCAGTGGTCTAGCAAACCACCCTGCTGAAATATCTCTTTTTGAAATGTGCGTTCATGACGTCACGAGACATTGCTCATTTGTATTTACACAACCCAAAAAAAAAATGCGTCATCGTACCCTTGGACCCGCACACTGATGCTCAGTTCGAGAGATAGAGAGAGAGAGCAGGACAAACAGGCTTAGCGTGACTAAATATTCCTGAACACCAAAGGGGACCCATCTGGACTATTTTCATTATTTTTGTATACATTTTTGTTTAGTACCGCTGTCATGTATCTCGCCGCTTTTAAAAGACTGTATGAGTAGAATATTTGGACCCACTTTATATTGTTTCTTTAACTACTATGTACTTAAGCATTTGATATGATTTATTATTATGTGTATACGTGTTGTTGCATTGCACTTACATTTAAAGTACCTGTATTTAATTACATCTGTAGTTACACTGTTTACTTTATCCCTAATCCTAAACTTAACCCTAACCCAACCCTTATCCTGAACCCTAAAACTAATCCTAAACCGATCCGTATCCAGTGCTGGGTGGATTACTTGTGAATTGTAATCAGGTACTGGTTACAATTTACATGACAAAAAATGCAATCAATAAAGTAATCTCATAGATTACATTTTTGGGGTAATCTAATTAGATTACTTTTGGATTACTTTCAAGATAGTAATTTAAACATAAATGTACAAAGTGGAAGAAAATGTATTCCGTTCTTATACTAACAAAAAAGCCTCATTAAAAGAGCTTCTTTTGACATTTTTAAAAAGCGCATTAAACATTACATGAATGAAATAAACATTACATTTAACAGCAATGACAGTGCCAAAGTGACATAATGACAGTTTATAATTGAAAACACAGTGAAATCAAAGCCATTTTAATTCATAAAACAATAGCAGCATTACAAAAATTAATGACCATAAAATCAACATAAATCAATCATAAAATGAACGAAAATTAATGATCATAAAATCAACAGCAACGATGTTGCCTAGGTCAAAGCTTTCATCTAAAAACACTCAAACTCTTGTAACCTTTACTGCTTACTGATCCATCACCTATTCCAAAAATGAGGTGCAAGATATTATCTTTTAAACAGCAAGAATATTCTCAAAGAGCAGAATATCTTAAAACAGCAGAGTTCCACTGAGTGACACAAAGAACAATTGTGTCAAGTTTTATTTCAGTTTTATGTGGACTCCACTGCACCAGCACTAACAGTAGAGTGATGGACTTTGTTCCATATTGCTGCACATTTTGCAGTTGAACATTACATGAACAAACAGTAATGAACCTGAAATCAACAACAACAATGACATTGCTAGGTCACAGCTAACAGCTCAAAATAATTTCACACTTACTTTTAACCCCTACTACTTATTAATAGTCCATCACCTATTCCTTAACTGAGGTGCATATCTTACTGTTGTAACATAAAATGAGCACATGCTCAAAATGTTTATCTGTGAGACTATTGTGCTTCAGGGTAAGAATATGATGATATTGATATGAAAATTATCAATAAATTATGAACAATATACAGCCGTTGCCTTGTTAAGATGTAATCATGTAATCTATAATAAAGTAATTGTATTCCGATTAAGAGTATTTAAAAATGTAATTTAATCCACTTACAAGTACTTTATTTTTGTACTCTAATTATGTAATACAGATGACATGTAATCCATTACTACTCAGCACTGTCCATATCTCAACCTCAGTAGCAGCGAATGTGAACCTTGTTAGAATTTTGCAGAACAACATTTAGTTATGCAATAAGTGCATTGTATTGTATGTATTTTAATGTTAGTGCATAATAAAGACACCTAATATAAATTGGGAAAGATTATTTTAAATATATTGGGCGTCATTTCCAATCAATCTGTAATTTTGCCAAATTATGCAAAAAGTGTGAAAATATTATTTAGGAGACATAAAATGTTTTGAAATTAGCTTTAGCAAAACAAAGGAGTTAGCCTTTTTTTTTTTTTTTTTTTTCAAAAAATGATACAAATTTAATTTCCATGCAGCGTAATTTCCGCCACAGAATTCTATTAAATGCGATATAGAATTTGAGATGTGCTGGAAATGAACTGTAGTGAGAATTTTCATGACTTCCAGATAAAATTACAAAAATTAAATAAACATCCTGTAATCAGGGCCGTAGCAAGGAATTCTGGGCCCCACAAATATATATTGCTCTGTGTCCCTTACCTATTAAAATAATACAGTTTAAAATTTGTTGTGGGCCCCCCTGGATCGTTGGGCCCCTAGAATCATTACCACCTTTCACCCCACTAGCTACGGCCCTGCCTGTGATGCATATACACTCACTGCTGGACACTGTTAGCAGACAAATGAAAAAAATAAAAATAATGAGAGTGAAAAATTAATGAGACATTACCTTCTAGAAGTCCACAGTGCTGAAAGTGCCCAAATTTAAAGAAGCACCCATATATTGTAATCTTTATTATTAATAAAAAATAGTAACTACAGTATATAATAGCACCACATATGTCAGAACAGCTGTATTTATTTAATAAATCTAAACCCAAACACTCATAGAGATTTGCAACTGTTCTAAAGGCTCTCACAGTCTGCCATGAAGACAGACTTATTCACGTCCATTCAGCTCCATATCCATCCTCATGCACATCTCCTTCCTCCCAAACTGCACAGTCAGACTCACTCATAGTTCACCTGTGCTGTTAGACCCCACTGGTTTCATATGTAACTGCACACAGCAGTCTATTGAGCATCTCTCACTCATGTGTATCTCAAGCTCAGGGCCGAGAGAACAGCCTCACGCCCTTATTTGGTGCTTGAGAGGGTCACATGACCACAAAATGGTGGAGGCTCTTGGCAGCGGATGAGTTGATCATTCCTGACGCTGAGAGATACAGGCACATATCCATGATCTGAAAGCCAGGGCAGGAGAGAGAACTACATCTCAGCCGTGGTGGTGAGTGCATTGTGGGTGATTATATAAGGGGATGTGAGGGTTAAAGAGAGGCATACTACTACTTTAAACCCTGAGATGGGAAACCACAGGGATGGAGGCAGGAAAGAGGGATGGGCGGCTGTTTGTGATGCATCTGTGTTTGTTTGGTAATGGAAGAGGCTTAACCTCAGCATCCTTTATGATGCAAGGCAACAGCAGCTGCCTTTTTTGTTTGCATGAATGACATAAATGACATTAATGAGTATTTGTCATGCTAGAATGCAGCCTCTTTTTTTGTTATCATAATAAGAATTTAGCCAGTCAGAACAGCTGACCTGCTTTAGCCAGCATTCAAATTTATGGCTTTGCATGTATTTGCCTGTGTGTGTGTGTGTGTGTGTATGACTGTGTGTTTGTAAATGTGAATGTTTGTGCACACTGAGGTGGAAGGGTGATTCACAAAGAATAAGAAGGGGTTGTTGATGATGATGTACAAGCCCTGCCCACTTTATCCTGTTTCCTCTTGTAGACAATGGATGGATGGATTAATCTAACGTCTTGGAAACAGAAGAATAGATCACCCACCACTCTCTCCGTTTGAGAACTGACAACCATCTGGCAGCTTATTGTAGACAGAGCCATGAGGCAGGCTTTCCTACTCACGTGGCTGTGTGTGTGTGTGTGTGTGTGTGTGTGAGTGAGACAGGTTTTGCCTATATTGTAAAAGGACTGGATAGAAAAACCTTAAATTACCTACAGTGCGGGTGAGCCAGCGGTCCTCACATGGAAAACGGCGTAATAAACATACTAAATATAGATAGAAGTAGACGATAGAAAATATCTGTAACACTTTACATTAATGTTCCCTTTGTTAAGGATTTATACAGACATTTACTAATTACTAATAAATAATTTACAAACTCAAAAATCATTGATATGCGGTTATAACAACATGAATAAAAAGGGCGACTTTCATGCAGTACATTCCCAGTAGTGAGCATTTCAACTATAAATGCTTCATAAATACACTTGTTAATACTTAAATGATTTGAAAACATAAAATGCCCTAATCATGATTTATTAAACAATGCAGCAAAAATAGATTATTATAGTCATCTTAAGGGATTGTCATTTTGCTACCGTCCACTTTGTGTTCACTACATTAACTACTGTGATGTCTTGACTTACTTGTGTTTTCACTTTCCTTGTCATGTTGATGTCAAAAGAATGGTGCTATTCCGAGTGCTGTCCCAACTTACATAGTTACCTAAAGTTTTCTTGTAAAATACTTTTTAGGTCTTTATGCTCATTCACAGCAAATATCATGTAATAAAGCCTGATTACACCATACAGAACATTATATACAGGTTTCTAATGTTGCCAACTCTTATTAAATTCTTCAAATTGTGTTCACTTTACAGTAAGTTACATTTTCATAGGTTACTAATGTTGAATAAGTGTTATTAAGCATTTATAATGCGAGGTAAAATTGCTCTGCATTTGGCAAATATTGCATGATTGTCGCCCCTTTTTATGTTGTTATTAATCTCATATTAATGATTTATAATGCATTTGTAAATTAATTATTAGTCATTAATGAACCACTTTATAATGCCTTGACGAAACATGTGTGATTATATTTTGAAGAACAGACGAAAGCCGCCGATGTGCGTCTGATTTGATATGTGTTCGCAGTGAGCTCTGCTGTTCACGAGTGCAATAAAAGCGCTTCTCCTAGACACGCACTTGCATAGAGTTCTGGGCCTCGTTTCCCAATAACTATTGATCTTAGCTGTTAAGAGCGTTTTCTACGAGCGATTTTATGAATATTTGTTATTTGTTATATGCACCCAGGGTGTGAAATAGCACCCACCACACTCCAAATGCGACGAGGCTCAATCCAGTTCGTGAGCTCCTCGTTCAAGTGCAGGTATTTCACGTGTGGGTAATTTTGATCACCTTCCCGCAACAAGCGGGTGACCTCTAAGGTGTCTCGGAGTGACACATGACAAGAAATGCTGTTAGTTAAAAAGACACACGCTATTATATTTTTATTATTTAAAAACAGACAAAAGAAAAGCCATCATTGCTCGTGTCTGATTCGCTGTTTATTCTGAGGAGTGCAGCGGGACCCTGTCTCATGGAACGCAAAAGAGTTATCACTCCTTTTTCTCTGTTTCATTCATCTGAAAACTTTTTGTAAGAATAATGTCATCTGTGAGAATGCTGCAAATGATCTCTGATCATCTCAGAAGGTGCGGTGAGTTTCGCTTTATTTCCACGGAGCAGTTCACTCTTAAGCATTGTGAACGCAACTCTTTAATACTCTCGTATTAAAGAAACAAAGACGGTAGTGATTAAATTATAAAATAATATAAGACACCTTGAACCTAAAATTTAGTTCTATTTTCTTTTCTTTAGGCAGCATAAACTGTTACCAAAATGCAATACAAACACATTCGATAAGAACACACATTTGGCAGCATTTATTAGGGAATTTATTAGGCTTATTTATCATGATTATTATTATTATTATTTTTACATTTATAATAGTCTTTAGTTCTTAATTTGTAGGCTATTAGTAATTTTTCACCTGTTGTCGCTGACTGATACTTTCGTGGGGCCGTTGGAGAAGGTAAATGTTTGGATTCGGGGAGGTGGTTATATATAAGATTTTTTGATCACTTCGTTATTTTAATTGCTTTTTCAATTCATTTAAAGTGTAATTTGAATTTAGAAAAGTATTTTGTTTACGTTTTTCATGTTTCAATAAATGCATTACATTTTTAAAGCAAAATATTCACCGACTCTCGGCATGGGGGTTGTCGATATAATTTGATATAAAAATATTTTAAAGGCGATTATCATTAAAATAGTTTTTATATATTTTCACCAGCCCAAAAGGGAAGTGAACTTTTTCATGAACAATTGTAAAATGAAGTAATTTTATGGAGACCCGCACAAACACGTGTCCTCAATTCCATATGACATGTTACCTATTAATTGTTGCATATTTGTTTTCTTTTTGAGTAGTCTATGGGCATAATAATCATTTTTTTTTATTGAAAAACTTTAGTTTGTGCTATGGCTCTTTTGAAAAAATGCATCAACCAAAAATTCTAAAATTGGCTCCTCAGTGAAAATTTTTTCCTGACCCCTGGTTTAGGGGATATAAAATATCATTAGCTCAGTATAAAAGTCAATGGAAAGTCCCCACCATGATACAAAAAAAAAAAAAATATATGTGTGTACAGTATGTGCTTTGGTAGATTTACACATGTAGTCACAATGTTTCTAAATTGCATAGGCAGTGTAGGAAAGGTAACAACAATGATAGATTTGTAGTGCATACAGTATAAGACTGTCCAAACTACTTCCTGTTTTCTGATGACAGCCAGCACATTTGTTGTGTAAACTGCGACTGCAGGAACTGCAAGAGCGCAATTACAACATATCAAAAGGGTACAAAATTTCCGGATTCTTTCTGGTGTCCCTATTTTATAACAGGAGTGTGTTAAAAGTGGAGAACCTGTAAGTATGGCTGGATTAGCCATGGTTAATTATGGTGATTTAAAGTAAAAGGTTAATGTCTTTTTATTTTTCATTTTAATAATGTTAACTTTTTTAACTTTTCTCTTGTATGTGAATTGCTTTAAACGATGATAATGTTATTATTAGTACGATGGAGTGCTATCTTTCTTGTACCAATCTACTTATATTTTATGGTTTTTGATAATAACAAGTAATAAAAAGTTTATTAAAACAGACCAGAAAGATAAACGAGGCTGATAGAAACATTCAGTGCAGTGATAATGATATTTTATATGAAATCTGACAGTTATTTTTACATTTCCCATAGTTCCCCTTCTGGCGATGTGTTGATGGCCCAGCCTCCTGAACGCAAGATGAGTTTTGAAGGGGCAGAGGGTAGACCAGGTTCGATTGCAAAATACTGAACTTCCAGAATCAGCTTGAAATTGTTTACATTTACAAAGCTTACTGAAAAATAAGAATCAGAGGTGTAAACTAGCTCATATTCTAGTTCTGTCCAGTCTTGTTAAGCTTAACTTGATTTACTTAAATAGGACATGATCCTAGATCAACCTCCTGGGTGGTCCTGGAACAATATTGTTATTAACCAATCAGATTTTAGGATGAGGTTAAGATATAGGGTTTGGCTTAGGTTTGGGGTTAGACTTTGAAAAACATTCTTATCAATAATTTTTTCAATATCTTTTTAGAGAACAGTAGGGCTAGGGGTATGGATAGGGTCCGAGCTCTGATTACTTGATGTGCATGTTGTTTCAAGACAAAAAAGGACGCAAATCCATTAACATGTCCTACTTTGGTTAATCACATTGTGTGTCATGACAGTTTGTGAAGTATTATTTGGATGTCTAAAAATATCCATTTGAAATTGTATTCATAACCATGTGCAATGACAGAACAATAACATGATCGTGGAGTATTTTATAAATAATATGGTCTGTTTAATAGTCTCTCTGTTGATTCCTACTAGTCCCACCCACCTCCCTGCCACTGCAGGGCCAAGAGGGCAGTGGCACTCAGAGGAAGAAGCTGTCCGCTCCTCGTATTAGCCTGTCATTGGACCAAAGTGAGGATGACTTGTTTGACACACCAGATGACCTCGACATTAATGTGGATGATCTGGACACACCTGATGAGGCCGATTACACTGACCATGAAATAGACTGGGAAGGTACACCAAAAAAAAAATAAATAAATAAATAAAACATTTAGCATTGATGATGTAGAGAAGATGTCGGGGCAGTTGTGTTAAGATCCATGTGCAGTTTAATAAATGTATGAACAGTACAACAAAGTAGCAAATAAAAAGATAAACGACAAAACAGGCAAGGGTCCGGTACACAGGAGACAGTCCAAGAAATGCAAACCAAGTAAATCCGAGAGACAGAGGGGTAATACAATAAACAGGCAAAAGGTCCAAAAACTCACAAGCAGGCAGGGAAATACGATAAATAGTCAAAAACACAGGAAGAACAGGAATGGTAATAACGCTCAGAATTGCAGGCTAGGCAGAACAAGACTTCGCACTGAATGCATGTAAACAGAGAACTTAAATAGTCTGGGATAATATGAAACAGGTGAGTGAGTAAATGGTCTGAGCGGGGGATTATGGGAAATGTAGTTCGTGAAGGGAAAGCTAGAATTTGTTAGCTAGAAAGGCGTTCTGAGGGGATAGCAGAAATAAACACCTTCAATAAGTTGAATAAAACAATTCTTTCACCAAGTAATCTAGTTCATTATATTAACTCTAGGGGTTCATGGCTGCCAAGCAATGTAGTAACTTGGCGCCTTATGATGTATTCAAATCATGTATACAATATGGATAGGATATTGGTCTTGGCAGACTAGATCTGTAATGCCGCTGCTACTACAAATAGAAAACTAACATCTTGGCACATTATTTTTTTCAGAGCCTAAAGCATCTGAAAGGGATTCTGTCAAAGAAACATTCTCACATGCAGAGCCCATTCCCACATACACTGCTGAAGAAGAGCGGCAGGATGCCAAACTCTGGAGAACCGTCATCATTGGAGAACAGGAACATCGCATCAACATGAAGTGCATTGAACCTTACCAAAAAGTCATTTCCCATGGAGGTACATAGACCTTCTACATGATAATGAGATCCCTTTCAAAGTAATAATTCTGGTTGAATACAAGTTAAGCTTTATCAACAGCATCTGTGGCAAATTGTTGATTACCACAGAAAATAATTGTGACTTTGTTTCTCAAAAAACAAAACAAACAAACAAAGATACAAACAAAAAAACGTGTGAACAGAGTAATGCACTTACAATGGAAGTCAATGGGACATGCTGACCAGAGTGTAAAAGCAGAAATGTGAAGCACAATTTTTAGATTCGAGTTGTAAAGTTGTCCAAATCATCCTCTTGATGCAGAATTACTTTTCTAGGTGGATGAATTTCAGGGTACTGTATGTGTCATCGAATGTAATTCCTATGGGAAGAGTTACGGGGTTTACATAGTCATGCCATGAGTTGAAAGATTGGATATAACTTTGAACAGAATAGGTTGGTAAGTGATTCTATCACACCAATCTCACACTAACATGTGTAATGTGTGTTATGGTCATACTGTTGAAACAGTGTAAGTTGTATATTTTAAATGTTTATTTGTTGTGCTTTAAACTTGCCCCATTATAGGTTTACATTGTATATACAAACTAATATGAATTTTTATATTGATCTCCCAAACTGAGGGGCTAATTAAAATGACTTTGTGTGTAAATGGAGAAATGATTATGATGACATTTCTGTGGCAGGAAATCCTTCACAGCAATAATTTTCTTCCACCCACAGGCTACTATGGCAATGGTACCAATGCCATCATTGTGTTTGCTGCATGTTTCCTGCCTGACAGTGACAGAGAGGACTATCATGACATTATGGAAAATCTTTTTCTGTAAGTTCAAACATTTACAAAACGATTTTTAGATCCCCAATAGAATGTAATGGAAATGATTGGTAAAGACTTCTTAACTCAGTCCTAAAAGAGATGTATTGAAAATAAATCACTAAATTAATGTGAATTACTCTTCAGGTTTGTCATCAGTACACTGGAGCTCATGGTAGCAGAGGATTACATGATCGTCTACCTGAATGGAGCCACTCCACACCGCAGGATGCCTGGCCTCAACTGGCTCAAAAGATGCTACCAGATGATTGACAGAAGGTAAAAGAAATACAATATATTTGTATACTATAATATTTATATTTTTTAATAATATTACTTACTTATATTTACCTTAGTGTTGTTTCCTAAGGCAAGCATCATTATTACTATTTTGAAAAATGCCTTACTCTAAGAATTAAACTTAATTGTGTAACTCATCCCACTCTATATATGCTACGGACATGAATAGCCGCGTTCCACTATCGAGGCAAATGAGGGCATGCTAGTGCATGCCAGGGCCAGCTGCGTTCCCACTGTAATTTCCAGGGCTTCATCGTGCCACCTCTTGGCTTTCTCTGGGCCAATTGCCAATGCCCTTTGGCCCTTGGGCCAAACAAGGCCAACTGGGCATTAAGGCGAGGTTGTGTATCCAGCACACAATTGTACAGGTACGGGAAAAAATAAATAAATTGAGGGTACAGTACAAATCTGTTCTTAAAATGCACAATGGACAAAGTGGTGCCCAGAGAAAGAACTTTCCATGGTTCGAGATCATGGACGGTGTGCTGGGACATCGTCCCGCTGTTAGTGGAGAGACCACTCTAGACACCATGGCAGTTACAGTCGGTGAGTTGTCAATGCTAACTTATCTTACTAGCAAGCTAATGTTTATATTCAATATAAACTCGATATTCTAGATAACTATATAACATGATTCCTCATCTTTAGCTTCCCTATTTCTTGTGAAATAGGCAGGGTGTGTGACATTGGCACCAGGGCGGTGTGTTAAGGGTGGGTTTTAGAGCAATGCTGCGGGACTATTGGCCCGATGGTTGGAAAGCAAATCGATTTTGGTCTCGCGGCTCGAGGACCGAGGTTATTAGCCCCAGCTGGCCAGTTGATAGCCCTGGCTTGCACTGGCCTGATAGTGGAAAAGTGGCTAATGATACCTCAAATTGTGGGGATTGTTAAAGAGAGGTGTGCTGTTACTTTTCTAAGTGATCAGATTTATGATTTATGACTGGCAGACAATACAACTGGTGAAAATGGGCATACTGTATCGAGGGACCAAAATATAGAGACTCGGATCACTCCAGCTTCTTTGCAATGTTCTAAAAAATGCCTGGACTTACAATTTTCACCTGACCAAAGATAAAATGTCCAAAAGTACTCCTTATACTTGTTTATAAGGAGGGAGCCTAGCCATATGTAGAAACCACATAGTAACACACTGAAAACCACTCATAACACCAAAGCAACCACATAGCAATGCCTGGCAACCACCAACAACATCCTAGCGTCACGGCAGTGAATTTTGAATGGGCAAGCACCCCTAACATTTTATTCAGAAAATGTAAAAAAAAACAAAAAAAACAATTATATTGCTATATTATATGTAGAATATGCAGAGTGTATATGAAAACACATTAAAAAAGATACTGATTTTTATGTTTACTCTTCTTTTTTTAGGCTAAAAAAGAACTTGAAATCTTTCATCATTGTTCATCCATCATGGTTTATCAGGACAATTTTAACCATCACTAAACCATTTATCAGGTACAGTGACAGAAAAAAACTATTTCAACACAAAATGAAATAAAATTATAGGTTTTTTCTTGTTTTAATGGAAAAATGTACTCTTTGTCCAGCTCAAAGTTCAGCAGTAAGATCAAGTACGTGAACAGCTTAGCAGAACTAGAGGAACTCATACCAATGGAGTACGTCCACATACCTGAATGCATCATCAGGTGAGCAATATAAATGCTGTAGAAATGAGTGATATGCACTGCACACTGCCAGTCAAAAGTTAGGACACACTTGACTGAAAGGTTCCTCATGATCTTTTGATCTGAAATATGGAGCTAGAACATAGACTTAAGTATTTTAAATCTGAAATTTGTTCATTTGAATTCTAGTATGTGACATTTGACAAAACTAAAATTATTGGTGGTTGAAATAAGTTTTGAAGAAAAATATGTATTGTGCTTAAGTATGAATTTCTTTACATGTATTTGTTTATTTATTGTGTTTTTGTTTGTTTGTTTGTTTTTAAATGGATGAGATTGAACGGATAGTGAAGGAAAACAGCCAACAAGTGTCCAGCGTGCATGGGAACTCCTTCAACTAAAGGCTTATGATTACTGTAAATGTTTGAAATTAGTTTTGTAGACAAAAATAAATTGTGCCTTCTGTATGATTTTATTTTTATTTATTTTTTTAAATGGGTGAGAATACCATTTAATAAGCATTTCAAATAATATAGAGAGAATGCTCAGAGTTTGGAGAGTTCTGAAGCTATAATCTAGTTTTCATTTGTTTAACATTTTTGGTCACTTTATAATTCCCATACTTGCATTTGAGTTATTTCAAGGTTTTGATCACTTTTATCCTAAAATTTGGAAAATGCAGTAATAAGTCCAAAATTTTGACTGGTAGAGTATAACTGACATACATATTAATGTGTAGCATTGCATCTTTGCCATTAGAATATACGGTATGAGAGTAAACAGGGGAACCCTAAAGGCACTTACTGTATCATTTGTGCATACAAAGAGAGAGAGAAGGTCGCTGACAGCTTTAGCTGTTGAAGAGGTGTTGACTGTGTTTGTGAGAATCTGTGCAGAAGTTGTGACTGTATAATTTAAAACCTGTGAATGCATGTTTCAATGGGAACAGACATTTAAAAAGCTGGGCACCATTATATACACTATGTGCAGATGTACACATGTACTTTACCAGGGATTCCCAACTATTTGTGTCTGTTGAACCCTGAACCATGTATGATGTTTAATTTTTGACACCATTTCCCACTTCATACTTCCCTCCAGGCTTTTATCTATTGGTATATCTCACACTGTTCTTTCCTGGTTTGAATCGTATCAGTATGGCAAAAGTACCTTATATCTATAGGTCAACATACATCCCCCTGTGCCCCCATTTCTCAAGGTGTCCCCCAAGGTTCTGTCCTTGGTCCTCTTCTGTTCATCATCTATCTGCTCCTTCTTGGTTATATTACTCGTTGTCATGGTCTTCGCTATCACTGATGAAACACAGATTTATCTAAGCATGTATTAGAAGCATGTATCATTGACATTAAGAAGTGGATGAACTAAAATTGTATCAAATAAACCCTACTAAGATAGAAATAATGCTTATTGGACCTCAAACTGTAATTTCCAACTATTCCAGTTTCTCAATCGATGTTGATGGAGTTAAGACTGTCCGTAACCTATGCATTACATTCGACCCCTTCCTCAACTTCGAAGCCCACATCAGCTCCATTACTTGAACTGCTTACTACCATCTACGTAACATAGGTCATCTTGCCATATCCTTAATCAGCAAGATGCTGAAACTCTGGTGCAGGCCTTTATCACCCCATGCCTTGATTACTGCAATGCCCTTCTCAATAGGCTTCCTTTTAAAACTATTTCCAAACTTCAGTACATTCAAAACTCAGCAGCGAGAGTCCTTACCCATGCCTTATGATTCTCCCATATCACACCCACCGTATAATGTACACTGGCTTCCTGTCTCATCCCGTATTTATTACAAAATCCTCCTTCTGACCTTTAAATCCCTTCATGACCTTTCGAGCTGCTTCTTCCTTACACCCCACTCTCAGGTCCTCTGATTCAAGCCTACTCACTGTATCTTGTTTCCAGCTTTCTACCATGGGAGGCAGATCTTTTGCTGTCATGGCTCCCAAACTTTGAAATTTACTCCCACAGACCCTTCGTGACATCACCTCTATCACTACCCACAAAACTCTGCTCAAACCTCACTTATTCTCACAGTACTACTCCTCTGAATGTTAATTTTGATTTACTGTTGTCTCTGCATTGATACTAATCATTAATTTTGTATTGCCAATTGTTTACCTTTTCTCAATGTGCTCATTTACTCCACTTTTGTTTTCTTTTTTCATGTCACTGTTTCTGTTGTATACAGAATGTCTTTTTTACCCTTATGTTTTTATTTCTGTCTTAATTTTGCATTGTAAAGTGTCCTTAACCCTCATATTGTCTTAAGAAACTTCACCCTCCTTTTGTCCTTCACGTCATTTTTGATCTGTATTGAAAACCATTCAAAATGCATAAATTGTTGATTAGTGTACAACAGCACTAAAGACCCTCCCTAAAGACACCCTTAACAAAAATCTTTTTACTGTGGGCCCAAATTCTATAATAATAGAGAGAAAATATAATATATTGAATATGGATTATATGGCAAATATTGGTCTCAATTTTTGTTAATTTCAATCACTTTTAGCATTCTATAATATCTCAATTTTATTACAACAATTTCTAATTTGTTTTGCTTGTAGAAAATCATCAGTGTACATTTTAGAGTTACAATTTTAGTATATGACTATTTCACAAATGAATCTCTATTGCCTTTTCCATCAGTCAAAATGGGCCCACTTTGCACATCCATTGCAACAAATCTTTTTAGCCCCATTATACCCCATTGTACCTTATCATATAAATTAATGTTAGTAAACTTAATTACTTGCATATTACTTGCAACATAAATTGTAAAAAAAAAACAACAACAAAAAAAAAAACTCTCTGTGTGTGTGTTTGTGTGAACATGTGCATGTGTGCGCAAACCCTGTTTGAGAAGAAAATATGCAATTTGTGGGAAAGATTCAGTACCCAGTGGAGCAGGTGGGGAAGCTAGAGAACAGTTTGGGGCTAGGAGCTAAATTTGAAAAGGTTTTAAATATTTTTTTAGATCAAATTTGATTAATAGATGTATAAAAAGCTATTTAAAGTGGCATAACATCCAGAACGTCAGAAGGTGAAAGGTCACAACTGGTTCTTCCCATACATGTCAAAATTGACCCGTTAAGAAAAAGGAAGGAAAAATCTTTTTAAATTGTTATTTCTCTTAAACAATTATATACAAAATTAATTGTATTTTGTTTGTTTTGATAGTCTTGACAAATTCACAACATTTGATTCCGGTACCAAAAATTATGCGGAATTTATAACATTAAAAATGTCAAAATGTTTGTTTAAAAAATGACCCAAAGACAATAGGAGGGTTAAGCTTTAGAAATGTGCAAAATAAATAATAATAATAATTTATATTATTATTTAAATAACCTTCTGAGAATTCAAGTAATGTTCTAACCTTTCAATAAATATATTTAATAATATTTTTAATCCCTCTTTTTTTTGTATATAAGATATACAGTATTTGTCTTTTTTTTTTTTATTCAATTTTTTTTATTTTTATTTCAAGACCCCATGAAATTGACTTTTGTGGCTTTCAATGTCTGTCAGTTCTGAGGCCATCCAGTGCCGTTTCTGAGCATATGGGGGCCCTAAGTGAATTCCTAATTGGAGGTCCCCCATACACCCCCCAGCACACACCCACACCCACATACCCGGATCCAGGCCCACCCAAGAATGAGACCACAATACAGTCTTCAACAAATCTGAATATATTTGCTCAAATTGAAATATATTATACACACAACTGCAATAAATAAATAAATAAACAACAACAATAAATTACCAATAAATAACTATACAAATTAACAATAAATAACTATAAATAACAATAAATAACTATATACAAAAAATAGATAATATAAAAAAAAACGACCTTGCTTTGTGGGGTCCCATGATGGCTTGGGAGCCCTAAACGGTTGCTTATACTGCTTGTAGCCAACAGCCTTGAGACCATCTATATGCTAGTGCACTCTTAAATGTTGACAAAATAAATCTTTATCACATACATTTATTTAAAATGTACAGTTTTTCTCTTTCAAAAAAAAAAAAAAAAAATGAAATTGAAACTATGAAATTCGTTTAGTCAACTAATTCATGGGTTCTTCCTTTTGCATTGGCTTTTTATCTCTTTATCTTATCTTTATCTCACAAAACCCTGTGCTGATCCATCATGAACCCCTGTTATATTAAACCATGTGTTCTTTGTTTCCTTTTGCATCTACATATAAATGAATGAATGTCTTTATCTCTAGATTGGATGAGGAGTTACGGGAAGCAGCAGAGAGCTCTAAGTGAGTATTAGACAAAGTAGCTTGCTCTTGACCATTGAGCTTGTTTATATGCCATACTGTTAAACAGAACCCTGGCTACATTAATCTGAATCTGAATCTTCATTTTTTTTACGTTCTCAATGAAGAATCAACAGCTTCCTCCAAGGGCCTGATATTCAACCAAATGCATCTATGTAAGATTTTTTAATCTTGTTGGTGATAACTCAACCCCATGAGACCCGAGCATGACTATTGTGTGCATAATCCATTTCCCTCTTTAATTTGTAACTAGAAGAACCTAATAAATAAATAAAATAAATAATAATAATAGTAATAATTTTTTCTAGAGCAAATAGTTTTCCAAAACATTTATGTCAACATATGTGGACAGTGGGACTAACCCATTTCAGTGGGTGAAATGTTAAATAATACCAGGCTATAGAAAGTTTTTTTAATCAAATTGTATATTATGTTTCCAGGAGTGTTGGTTATTCTGTTTTTGAGACGTTACAGACATTACATTACAATTTTATAAAGCGGCTTATCAAATGAAACTAGAGATGCTACTCTTTACATCCAAACAGGTTTCGATGAAAAAATGTAGTGGTTTCTTACCAGAGGCACTTTTGTTGGCTCTGCACCAGTAGAAGCGCTTCACGGAAATCAATGTCATGTTGTTGTGTCACGTGACTCGGTGCACCAGAAGTTTAACCCTTAAATGACAGTCTAGAGTCTTGTGAACAGTATTCAGTCAGTTTAAGTTAATTTAAATTATGTGTTGCATATAGCGAAGCCAAAATATAACAACCACGTGTATGACGTGGGGTTGCACTAAGTTAAAGTCATTATGAAGTCAAAATAATTGGCCTCATTTACTTTCTTAATGCACATTCATGATCTTATGTGCACAATTCATCTGTGTAAGTGGCTCTGCCACTGAAACTTTTCTTCTGACGTCACCTTGGCCAAGCAGGCTTTTGGCTTATGTCAACTAAAAACCATTGTTTTATGCTACTGTTGTAGGTAATGCAGACTTTCTTAAATCTTTCCAGTAGTGGACGCAGTCATTTGATGGCAGTAATATCAATTTAATAATGGTTACAGCAATAATAGCTAATAACAATAAATTGGAAAAAGAAGCATTACCATTGGTATCTTTTAAAATGTTCTGGAGTAATACTTAACCTTCAGCCTTCATGTTCCAGTCAAAAGCTTCTTAAATCGTGGATGTCTCATTGTAGCAATGGCCTATTTTCGCAATCAGGTCCTGATGGATAAAATCAAGTCCCATCCTATTGTCTTGTTGAATATGCTGTTTTATTACGAAATATGTCACATTACGGAAGTATATTACATTTGTTTTTGGGGAATATAATTTTTGAATATGAATTCAGTTCAGTTATATTACTTTTATATTTTGTTGCAGATCTCAACCCAGCGCAAGCCGTTCATAAGAGCAGACAGCAGAGGATGCAAGAACAATGTTTCAGAAGGTCTTTTGAGTATTTAAAATTGTAATGATTGCACACTTATGTGGATGCAATAATTATGAAAAAAAAAAAAAAGAACAAATGGGTACTTTTATGCTTTGATGTCTGTGCTGGGATGAATAGTGCAGCACAAATCACCTCAGATATAATGATTTTACTCTCACAGCTTAATTTGCACCACAGGACAGTAGCTTTTAAATCCAGATCAATGCTTGAAACATTCTTATCGTCACTTATCATCATGTGAAAGCTTCTCTTGTTACTTGTATTATGCTTGAGAGGTATCTTAGCAATAATATTATATTGTACTTTCCCCCAATAGGCTCATCATTTTCATAGTCAGGTATTTTTCTAATTGGAGCATGCACAAATGATAAAGCAAGGCTGAACATTAAGTTTTTTTTTTTTTTTTCCTGCTGGCCCAGTCGGGCACATAGTGCAGATATTTACTTTCCCTGCCAACATTTTCACTTGCCCCACCACAAAATAAATAAATAAATAAATATATATTCAGTTCAGTTCAATATATATACGTATATATATATATATATATATATATATATATATATATATATATATATATATATATATATATATATTATAATTATGGCATATGGTACAAAATATCACTACCATATTAAATTAAAAGAATTCATTAAACACATCACTAAACTGTATATGTCAATATATATTTCAATAAATATATACATCATAAAATATGTCAATAAATACATCAAAGTCCAAAGAAAATGCCGTTTACAAGTTATTTATTTATTGATACATTTCATGATTTATTTATTTATTGAAATATATATTGACCTATACTGATGTTTTTATTAAATGTTTATTTATTAATACGGCACATCAAGTCCTCCGTAATTCTTATCACAAGTCATCCTTGCAGTTTCAACAAAACCTCATTTCCGTAAGCCAGCTAGATAATGTTACCAAGTTTAAATTAGCAGAATTCAAAACAACATTCAGTCAATCACAGAAAAAAACAAATGTTTAAAAGTTTAGAAGGCATAAAAACACATTCACTGCAAAAAAAGAAGAAAAAAAAAAATCCTAATTTGTATATTGTCTTATTTTCCATTAAAAATATGTAAACACCCTTGAAACAAGAACAAGTTAATTGCATAAGAAATTAAGTCTTGTTTCCAAAGAATACTATATATCTAAAATTAGGTTTATTTTTCTTTTCCCATTTACGAATTGTTTTTCTTATTTGAAGCACTTATATAACAAAACGAGTGAGGTTTAAAAAAAAATGCTAAATTGCAGTGTGTACATGATCAAAAAATGTAAGATTGAGGGACAACACAGCACTGGCCTGATTCTGTAAGTAACTATTAACAGGCCTGAAACTCTCTCACATTCTTATTATTGCAGTGCTTGTACATCTCAGCTCTCATAAGAATCCAGTCTGTCCAGCTGCTCTGTATGAATGCATGCACACAGAAACAATGTGTAGCACAATGTTAGCTCCAATGCTAACCCTGTACCTTCTCATGTGTTGTTATGAAAGCAGAGGAGGTACAGCACTAGTTAATAATTGCCATTGTCACAAACTATATGGGTCAGGTTTAAATTTAAACAATGCCTCATAACTTTTTTATGGAGGCCGTATCTCGCCAATAAAAAACAAAAGAGGTAAGTCTGACTTTATACCTCGCAATTGTAATTGCTAAATATAAAGTTATAAATTGCGAGTTTACATCACACAATTGCAAGAAATAAAGTCATAATTATGTAATATGAACTTGCAATTGAGTGACAAAATCGCAATTAAAATAGTCAATTACAAATCGCGATTGCGACTTTATTTCTCACAATTTTTACTTTATATCTCACAATTGCAACTTTATCATAACTGTAACTTTTTTCACAAATGCGAGTTATCATGCAATTGCAACTTTATTTCTCGCAATTGCACGTTTAAGTTTTGCAATTACGAGTTTATATCACACAACTGCAAGTTTATCAGAATTGTGAGATATAAAGTCGCAATTGTGTGATATAAACTCACAGTTGTGAGAAGTTGTAATTGTGAGTTTTTGTCCCGCAATTGTGACTTTATTTCTCGCAATTTTGACTTTAAATCTCGCAATTTCAACTTTCTCACAGTTGCTTCTTTTTTGCAACTGCAAGTTTGTATCACACAATTGAGAAAATAAAGTCAGATTTGTGAGATATAAAGTCAGAATTACCTTTTTTATTTGTTTATTCCACAGCGGGATCAAGCCACCATTCTTTTAACTTTTCAGTTAAAATTTAGCAGGGACAAAATATTTACGGTCCTTAAAAGTGAATTGTGTAATTTTTTTTCAATTTGAAAACACTTCCTTCTATTCAAGTTTAATGTGCAGAGACATCTGTAAGTAAGACATTCCTAGGTTGACTTGGCACAGTCCGACATGTAACATTTTGACACAAATAGCGTGAGTTTGAGACAGTTTCGGGACCTGTTGAATGCTGGACGACAGGTAGCAGGACAAAATAAGTATTTGGGAAACCTGTTTAAAAACAGTGGTGTTTGCTTACTCATACTTTGGGTTAGAGATTTTCTGAGTATTAAACGTCAGTGTGTAATTCATCCTGCACCGTTTGTACTATAAACATGAATGGTACCTCAAATTGTGCATCTTTTTGATGAGAGTGTGCTATAAATGTACTAAGCAAGCAAACTTACAATTTTCAGCAGTGGCACAGAAATGACACACTTCTCATTTATGAATCAATCCATAGTTATGCATTAGTTGATCTTGTGCTCTAAGCACTAAAATCAGTCCTAGATCTTTAAGAAATGTAATGTGTTATTTTGAGTGTTTACAATGTATAGAGATAAAAATAGTTGACAAACCAAATGGTCTGTAAAATCATAAGAGTATGCTGTTTCAGACGTTTATCAAGTTCGTTGTAACTGCTCTGTCTTCTTCCAAACACCTCATGTGAATGTGTATGTGTGTGAGGGTGTGTGTGTATGTTTGTATGTGGGTGTATGATTGTTGGTGTATGTGTGTTTATGTGCCGTTAATTCTCTCCATACAGAGTAAATCAATAAATTTAAATCTTATCTGAACTGTTGTGTGTGGGTCTATTTAGTATGACATTATTCCAGCAGCTGTGACATTTCTTACACTGCTAAAATGATACATTATAAAACTGGCCAGATTTCTTTTTCTGGAATTTAGCCCATGAATCATATGGACTACTACAGTGTATTGCAGTTACAAAGTGTTAAGAAAATCTAGCTTTTTTTATACTGGGGTCCCTGAGAGGGCAGATTGTCTTGTTGGGGGGTCCATGCGTCTGTAAAGGTTGAAACGTCCTGATGTAGTACACTGGGTATTATTAAAGCAATTACAGTAAATTACTTAATTATTAGTTATGTACAGTGATGACACGTTATGTGCATGTTGGATTTTTTGGTAATTCAATTGAGTCCCATTATGTTATACTTTTATTACAATTTATAGCTGACACTTTCACACCAAAAACTATGACTAGAAATAAGAAATAAGTCAAAGGATTAATTTGTAGTTACTATCATGTAATGAGTACTGCACAATGACATACTGCAGACACTCCATAAAATCCACTCACATAGTTAAAACGGAACCAAAAAAAGCAATCAAAACATGTTTAAAATGAACAAAACTCTGCTGATGTCTTAAAAGATGGAAGTGGCCAAAAGAAACAAGCATTTTATTTTGGCCTGAACAGGACCAAATATTGCATTAAAGCTAAAGCTAAAACTAAAATTCAAATTCACTTATAAAGACATTGTAAGTGAATGAATGTGAATACATATCCTCATATACAATAAATGAATATTCACATTTTAGTTCAAAACTTTCCAGATGTAATTATACAATAATGTAGTTGCGTTTTACTGGACAGTTGTAATAATTTCCCACCCACAGCAAAACTATCTGAGGGTGTTATCTGTAGTTATAACTCTCATCATCATACTCCAACTCATCCTCCTGCTCATCTCCTAGCTGCCCATATCTGAATTTACGATACACAGTGCCGTCTTGCCCCATGTACACAATATCTTCATCTTCGTCATCCTCATCATCCTGGCTCCCCTTCCTATCGCTGAGGTCCACAAGCTGTGTCTCGTGGAAACGTCCAGAACTAGAGCTGGCTTGTCCGTCATAGTTGGAAGATGTGCCTCTGTGGTAACTGTCTCTGCCACCTCCGTGACCCAGTTTCTCATACCCGCGCGGGACAGGGGTGTCGGGCATTGGCCGTTTAGAGAGAGAACGCTTAATGAGGATGGCCACAGCGATCAAGGCGAGGACGAGCAGGATAGAGGTGGTGATAAAGAGCGGCAGGTTTCCTGTGTACTCCTCTTCTTCGTGGTTACGGAAGGCAAAGTTTGTGCTGAGGACACACTCACCTTAAGCAGACATAAAAGGTTTTTTTCAATGTTTGACACAACCAATAGACCCAGACAAGACAACATATTTAATTTTATTACAAGAATATTAAAGGAACAGTTCACCCAAGCTTGGGTGTTCTGTCATCATTTACTCATCCATCATGTTGTTTCAAACCCATTTTTTTTCTATAGAACACAGAAGTATACAGTATAGTTAGATGAATGTCCAGGCTGCTCTTCTCCATGTAGCAAAAATTGCATAGGTATTGAAGTACAAAATAAATAAATAAATAAATAAATAAATAATAAAGGAATATAGTACCTCTAAAGTATTCCATATATCTTTTACAATATTTGTTATTTTCCAAGTCTTCTGAAGTCTCAGTTTTTCTGAAAAATAGATTTGTGTGAAGAACAAACAGAAGTCAAACTTCTCTTCTGCACTTTTATCAAGAGTGGAATGGGCTGAAGGTAAGAATAGCGCAGCCTGTTTGTCACACAAATCTATTGATCAGCTTCAGAAGACTTGGAATATGGTACATTAATTGTGTAGACTATTTTTATGATGCTTTTATGCTTCTGTTTTGTCATTTTGGAGCTCAGCAGACCAAGTTCCCATCCACTTTCATTGCATGAAAAAGAGTAGTCTGGATATTTAAAGTAAAGTAAAGTAAAAAGTAGGTAAAGAACAGTAAAGTAAGTAATGTACAGAAAAAGTCAGGTAAGTCAAGTAAGCAATGAAGTAAAGTAAAAGAAGGAAGTAAGGAAGGCTAATGGGTTTTGAATAAGTAAAGTAAAATAAGTAAATTAAGCAAGTAAGAAAAATCAAGTAAATTAAGTAATGAAGTAAGTAAAGTAAAGTAGAGAAAGAAAAGGAAAGGGAAAGTAAAGTAAAATTCAAGGAAGGAAGGAAGGAAGGAAATTATATGGGTTTGGAATAAGTAAAGTACAGTGATGTAAAAAATTATTTGCCCCTTTCCTGATTTCTTCTATTTTTGTGTATTTTTCATACTAAATTGTTTTAGATCTTCAGATGAGATATACCATAAAACAAAGGCAACCTGAGTAAACACAAAATACAGTTTTCAAATATCTATATTTTTTTTATTGAAGCCACAGCATCTCAATCAGGTTCAAATTAGGACTTTGACTAGGCCACTTCAAAACTTTAATTTAGCTTCTTTTGAGCCATTCAGAGGTGGAACTTACTCCTATGCTTTGGATCATTGTCTTGATGCATAATCCAGCTGCGCTTGAGCTTCAACTCACGGACTGTTGACCGGACGTTCTCCTTTAGGATTTTCTGGTAGAGAGCAGAATTCATGTTTCCCTCAATTATTGCAAGTCGCCCTGCCATGAAGCAGCAAAGCATCCCCACACCATCACACTTCCACCACCATGCTTGACAATAGGTATGATGTTCTTTTTGTGGAATTCTGTGTTTGATTTACACCAGATGTAACGGGACCCCTGTCTTCCAAACAGTTCCACTTTCGACTCATCAGTCCACAGAACATTCTCCCAAAAGGTTTGAGGATCATCATGGTGTGTTTTGGCAAAACTCAGATGAGCCTTAATGTTCTTTTGGGTTAGCAGTGGTTTTCGCCTCGCCACTCTTCCATGGATGGCATTTTTGGCCAGTGTCTTTCTGATAGTGGAGTCATGAACAGTGACCTTTATTGATGCGAGAGAGGCCTGCAGTTCCTTGGATGTTGTCCTTGGCTTTTTTGTGACTTCCTGGATGAGTCGTCGCTGTGCTCTTGAAGGAATTTTGGAAGGTCGGCCACTACTTGGAAGGTTCACTACTGTGTCAAGTTTTCTCCATTTGGAGATAATGGCTCTCATTGTGGTTCTTTTGAGTCCCAGAGCCTTTGAAATAGCTTTGTGACCCTTCCCAGACTGATGTATTTCAATCATCTTTTTCCTCATCATTTCTGGAATTTCATAGTGTGCTACTGGTTGAGACCTTTTAGCCAACTTCATGCTACTGAAAAAGTTCTGTTTAGGTGTTGATTTGACTGAACAGGGCTGGCAGTAATCAGGCCTGGGTGTGTCTAGTCCAGCTGAACCCCATTATTAATGCAGTTTCATAGATTTGGGGATTTCGTAACTAAGGGGGAAAATACTTTTTCATACAGACCCAGTTGGTATTGGATAGGGCTGCACGATTTGGACAAAAAGTCATATTGTGATTATTTTGAAAAATATGGCGATTTAAACTGCGACTATGATATATATATATATATATAAATGGTAATGTTTTTTACATGTTCAACTGTCAAAAGGCTACTGGGGTTTTCACACTTGAGTCCTCTTAAAAAGAACCAAACTGAGACATTTATTTCAATTCACCCACAAACAAATAAATATATAAACATTGAAACAAAGAAAAATAAATTCTTCCTATTCAAATTGTACCCACCCATTGTGTACCTGTTTTTGTCCATTTTGTGATAGGGTCTCAGCCCACTAATCATCATCATTAGTTTTTGAAACCCAGTCAACTTGAATATTAGGGATGCTCCAATCAGGATTTTAACATCGCATATCGATCTCCAATGTTCTTTTCATCTAAACGTCCGATGCTAATCATTTAACTTTTTATCAACAGCTCTGTAAAAACTGGTTATATGTAAGCTTTCTGCTCAATGTCACTGATAACTGAATTTCCCTGGTGGTAATACCATAGTTGTTGCCTAGTTTTTGCTGTCAAAAATATTGTTGGTTGGTTGAATATTTAAATAAGCAAAATACTGCATTTTACTCTTTACTCTAGGCCTTAAAAACAAGTAGGCCTTTACAAACTATTCTCTGCTGTATAAAAGATAGTCCTAAAGAACAAGGCTTAATGTCAAACTGAAGTTGAACTGATAACCCATTAGTGTAATTAAACTTAAAGTGAAAGTTTTGGTTAGTTTGTAAGCATTTCATTTAATTATTTGTATTCATTATTTTATTATATTTTATTTAACAATGCATTTTATTATAGTATCTAAATATTTTATATAGATTTATTTATTATATGTATGTTCCTTCCTTTTCACTTTGTTGAGTGTTGGTAATATTAGTTCCACTTTCAATTGTTGCCGCTGGGAGAGTAATAAGGGCGACAGGCTCTCTCGTGAGGTAAACAAATGACAGGAGAATGGAGGAAGAGCACATGTTTCTGGACTCTACAGGTGCTAGAGTTAATGCTGTTTGCTCAGCAATCATTTAATAAAGATGTTTGAATTATACCTCATCTTGTATTCCACGTTATTATGATACCTGTACCTGGCGGAGACTGAGTTGCTGCTACCGCAGATGATAATAAAACTGCTTCACGCAGGATGACCCGGTGGAAATGAAGCGCTTAGCGCACGTAAGCAAACGGACCAAACTCTGAGCACTTCTGTTACTATATGCATGAGATGGAGTTGTGGATCACAGAACCACTCTGAAAACATTGTAAAATATCTTAATGTAGACTGGACAGAGCAGCGCAAATAAACTTTGAAGCGAGCAGACTATTTATTTATTTATTAATTAATTAAATCACATCCATTTGTGATTTAATAATCGTACGGGTCATATCGTGATTTCAATTTTATTTCGATTAATTGTGCATTGGATAACTTTTTTGCTTCAATAAATAACATTATCATTTAAAAACTGTATTTTGTGTTAACTCAGATTGCCTTTGTTTTATGTTAGATTTAGTTTGAATTTTTGAAACTAATTAGTATGAGATATACACAAAAACAGAAGAAATCACTGTAAGAAAAGTTAAGTATGCTAAGTAAAGTAAGTAAAGGAAAAGTCAAGTAAGTAAAGTAATTAATTAAGCAAGTGAGTAAAGGAAGGAAATCATTTGGGTTTGGAATAAGTAAAGTAATTAAAGTAAAATGAAGTAAAGTAAGTCAAGGAAGGAAGAAAGAAAGAAAGAAAAAAGTAAGAAAGAAAGAAAATTAAGAAAGGAAAGGTAAAGGAAGGAAGGAAGGAAGGAAGGAAGGAAGGGAAAAAAAGGAAGGCATATGGATTTAGAATGAGTAAAGGAAGAAAATCATATGGGTTTGAATGACATGAGGATGAGTAAATGTTGACAGAATTTTCATGTGTGGGTTAACTATTTCTTTAAGCCGCAAACTGGAATCCACATATAAAAACACTATCTCAAGACTCTTTATTTATGCCATTGATCAATCTAATGTCACAGATAAATTTACCTCTGGTCTCAGTACAGTTACAGCATTCCTGCTGGACTGCACTCGTGTCTTCCTGTTCTATGTTCGTGCAACAGGGCAAACAGCGCCCCCCTGCTGTTAGGATGAACAGTGCTGAGCAGAAGGTGCAGTTATGAGGTCCAGGACCTTTACATTCCAAACACGACTCATCACATGACTCACAGTTAATGCCCTGACCCTGCTAAGAAATGACAAACACAGTCAGGTGACCCAATTCATAAAAAAAGACAAAGGTCTAAATTAGGTAGCAAGAATGGTAAAAGTACTGTATATGAAATAAAGCAAAGCTTTGCTGAATATAATTTACCTCAGACACAGCATATTCTCCCACGATGCAGAGTGACTCGCAGATGCCTTGTGTGAGTGTATAACCTGGGCGACATGAGTCACAGTCCTCAGCACTCCTGCCTGTCAATCAAAATGACACCACAACATTGTTTAATGAAGGTTAAAATGACAAATGTGAAGCATAGAATTTTTATAAAAGCACTTACATTAATTCTTCTGTTAAAAACTGTGAATTATTTGAGCTGTAAAGTGTTTTTTTGTTTTTTAAGAAAAGGAGGTGGACATTCATTTTTGTGGTAATCAATATTATGCTATAGATGCTGTCAGTTGAGCTTAACTTGTATGGAACCCAGAATATTCCTTTAATATCTGAAAATGGTTGAAGTATACCAAATATAAACAAAATGCTTGCTAGTTTTGCTAGTAATATTTTGCACAGCAGTGCAAAATGCAACAAAAGTTCAGTCAGTCAAAGTCCAGTCTTGAGTCACTGGTCTTTATACCTATCTATCTTTGTCTTGACTGACCTTTTTAGTTTAGTACAATGCTTTTTATTACAAATTTAATTTCAGAATTCTTTGTATTTGTCATATCCCCCTTTTGCTGTAATTACAGCATGCACTCGAGCGGACATGGATCCATGTTATCCATCATGATTTGAGAATTCCAAAGAGCATCTTGTGTGCTTCAATGGAAGCAAGGAAAGCTGCCTTTAGTTAACATGGTCAATATCACAGATGTGCTTATATAAATACTGACTGCTTATTCAACTACTGCAGAATCTTCATTTCTTCTTTGTTTATATTATATTTAGTTTTGAATCCTAGATTTTTAATGTGGACTCAGACTTTTGGACCTCACTGTAGTTTGTCACATGAGTGAGCTTTTGTATACCTGTGCATGTTCTGCAAGTGGGGTGGCAGGATTCACAGGTTTTGTGGTGTGTGTCGTGGTAGTACGCATCAGGACAGGAGGTCACACAGCGGCCCTGTTTCCTGACAAACATCATTGCCTCTCTGCAACTCACACAGCCCTCTTCCCCTGCCTGCATACACTCTCCACAGCTCGCATCACATCGCTCACATGCCCCAGAGCCTGCGTTAGCATAGTGACTGGGAGAGATAAAGATGAAAAAATATATTCAAACAATACTATAGCAATGATGTAGCAGTGGATGATGGAGACCAGGTTGTCTATATGGTTATTTCGTGTTTTACTAGCCTTTTCCTGGACCCAGACTTCCAATATTAAACTTTAAAAATCCACTATAAAAATGTTTTACATTTAAAACTATGATTATTTAAACAGAGTTAAATAAACATAAGCCATTTTAATATTTATTGTGTGAAAATTATTTCTATCAATTAAAAAAAATAAAAAATATTGAGTGGGGGACAATGTTTTAACAAAGGCAGAGACTATTTGCACTAAGTGCAAATAGTGTTAGATGCTATTTAAACCCCTAATTAAATACTAAAATACAGTATTGGGGATCACTGCAGTATGTTTATTGTGTTTATTTAGAGTCCCAATGACACCCTACACAAACCCCTAAACCTAACCCTAACCATCCCTTACAAAAATTAACCATGTTTTTACAATAGTAACCATGGTATAACCATGGTATTTTATAGTAAAATCATAGTAACAACCAAATTAAACATGGTTACTATATTAACACCATATTACTGTGGTAACACCATGGTTAATTGCATTAAAACTATTGCTTCCACAAAAAAAAAAAAAAACATGGTTACTACAATATTACTTTAGTAAAACTATGGTTAATTTTACCGGATCAAACCCTTCTCTCAACTCCCGACCTTCACCATGAGTAAATCACTGAGGAAATCAACCTTTATATAATTTTTGTTTGATTTTATTTTATTGTAAGAAGTATTAAAGGAAATATTAAAAGTGGAGACAGGAAATAGGATGGAGAAAAGTGTGACAAAACGTGGATTAGAACCCGGGTCATCCACATGGATAAAAGCAGATCCACACCATCTTAACACACAGTTAAGTTTGTCACTACTTTCTGTGTTTCCACCAGACAATTGGAGTGCAAATAGTGTGTGGCAGGTGCTACTTTCACCTAGTGCAAATAGTCACTACGTTTAAGAAAACTTTCTAGAAGTTCACAGTACTAAAAGTACCCGAAGTTTAAGAAACACCCAAAATTTAATGATAGTAAATAATACTAATGGTTGACAGAAATTTTCTTTTTTTTAATGCCGATATCTAGAAAGAAGAGTGACCGATGGTAGATTTAATGCTGATATTTAAAAAATAATCACATTTAATTATGACCTATGAGACATACATAAAATCACTCGAATGAAATGGTAATGTTTTTCATCCACTGACAATTATTAATGGGCAAACTGAGCATGATTATATTGGCCAATGCTGTTAAACTGAAAATGGCAAAATATCAGCCAATTATCAGCCTTGCCGATAAATTGTTCTATCACTATTTGAGATATCCACAAAAGTACTGAAACAAACAACTATTTAATATGACATTTATTCTAAATGCATTTAAAAATATTTGAAAACAGAAAATCTGCATTATTTGGTAGATTTTGGAACAAACAAATCAGGAAAACTTCAGGTATTCAGCTACATAGGCACAGTAATAATCTTAAAGGTTTATAATCTCAAAATTGTCAGGATCCTGTCACCTCAGTCAGCTTGGCTAATAATTATTTGTGTCAGGAGTGACATCCATGTCTTGTCTTTTGCTTTTGTGTTGAGCAGATGGCTTCTGTTTTGATTCTCTTGCCCTGCCCTTTCTCATTCTTAAATCTGCCCCATTTGCACCTGTCTCCATCATTACCCTCTTTGTTTCTCCCTCTGTTTAAACTCCCTGTGTGCTTTGTCTTGTGCCAGTTAGTTGTGGTTCATTGCCCTGTCTAGGTATAGGAAGTCCGTCTTCAGCCCACCCACCTCCTTGGTGCCAAAAGATTCAGCCACCTAACAGATTCCTCTTCTCACCCCTCCCCTGTCTCCAATCCATCTGTTGTGTTCTCCACCTACTCTGGGACTGTGTTTTTTTGCCCTTCCTGGATCCTTTATGTTTTTTGCCTTACAAATAAACTTTTTTGGTTGAACTCAGAATTTAAATCCTGAGAAAATGGCCAATATTGGATGATATATTTGCCTTGATGATCTGTCAGCTGGAAGTATTAAAAAAATTGCACGACCATTACATTATATCCCATAATCTACTATTCAGTTTCATGTTCATTCAACTGTAGGAGAGCAACATTGTAATCCAATACTACAGATATTCTGTATGGTGTTGTATTTACCCAGATCGACATGTGTCCACACATTCCTTGCTGTCTCTGAACAGGTGTTCTTTGCAGCTCAGACACTCATGACTGTGTTGTCCCATGCAGCTCTGGCAGTTCGGATGACAGGGTTCACAGCGCTTTGTCTCCCCAATGAAAAATCCAATTGGACACTCATCAACACAGCTGCCATCTGTGGATGCAATGGTACCTTTTGTTTACACTTAATCTCTACAATGCAATTTTAAAAATATGAGTTTCAGTTAATAACATACAAAGCTTAAGACCTGGAATACTGTACATGAGTTGTGTGTACAACTTTTATGAACGTTTATTGACTTTTTGGAACACTGTAATCACCATCCACTTGTGTTGTATGGAGCAGTCAGACCATTTTGCTAAATTTCTCCCTTTATGGACTAAAGAAGTAAAGAAAAAAGCTACGCAAGGGTGAGGAGATGACATAATTTTACATTTTTGGGTAAACTTTCTCTTTAAACCAGGTAATTTCCACTTAAATTAAATTAAAAATGAATTTGACCTCAAGCAAACCACCATGAGTCAATACAACTTGCTAACTAATAAATGCAACATGCTAACTAATAAACATGTTTGCAGCCCTCTTACTCTTCCACTTGTAAATCTACCAGTATCAGCCAACATGAACTCCTGAGTAGATGAACACTGCATGAACTCACTGAGTAGATATTGTTTCTGGTTGCAGTTGAGGCATTGGTTCTGGTGTGGGCCTGAGCACTCATAGCAGTATTGGTGACACAAGTGACACTCTTCGTCCTGGTTACTGTAGTGATGTGATGGGCAGGTGGTGGGTGTGACACAGTGCCTGTGGGCATCCAATGCTAGTCCTTCAGAGCAGCTGGTGCAGGAGGTGTCATGAGGACCAGAACAGGTCAGACAGGAGCTGTCACAGGCTGCATAACAACATCAAAGAAAAGAGACAGACTTTCCTAACATTATGTGATATTTAGTTTTATCATACTGTAGTTCATAAAACATTGTCTTTAAAATGTAAAGGGATGGATTTATTGTATAATCATTATAAAAAATAAAACATTGTAAAGTTTCAAAATTTGTTGATGTTAATATGTATTAAAAGCAAATGATTTTTATTTTTTATTTCAATTAGACAATTATTTAGTTATTTATTGATTTCATATTTGAATATTCATTAGTATTATTCAAATATACTATAATTTAATTATAGTTAAATATTACATAGACATTTGAGATGGGATGGGGATTTATAGGGAAGTGAGAGGGGGAATGGGATCAGGTCGCATTTGAAGGCTGGACTTGACCTTTTTTAAAGTGAAAAAATGACTTAAGTGCAAATACTAATGAAAGAACGTGTGAAAGTAATATAACCTCACCCATACACTCTCCGGAGCGGCTCTCCCTGTATGTATGTGAAGGGCAGGGTGGTAGGCATGCTCCATTATGCAGCGTGCTGTCAGGATCAGAGCAGGCATCACAGTTGTTTGATTCAGGCCCATCACATAATTCACAGTCTGAGTGACAGCGCTTACAAACACCTTGCACTCCGTCTTCAAAAAAACCATCAGGACACGCCATGGTACACTGACCCGCATGCAGAAAGAAGTCTTCTTTACACTCTAGGTTAGATGATGGATGAAGAAAAGAGAGAGAGGAAAGTGAGAGAATATATACAACAATCCAGCTTGATTCATTTTTCAGTACATGATGGAAAAAACCTAAATGTATTTATAAATCAAAGCCAGATGGGACTTAATTCATTCATTCAAATATAAAAATCACTTGTAGTCTTTGTATTGTATAGCATAACTGAATTATCATCAAAATTAAGAAATACTACCACTTTAAATATCAGCAAATTTGAAAATATTACAAAATATATACATATATTATTAATTGTGATTAATAATTTGAATCTTTTTACGTCAATATTGATAACTCATCTCTCTTTTTTGTTCCTGAACATATAGTATCACACATAAACAACAAATAATCAACATGGTCAGGTTGGTGTGTTTCAGTCTCACCTGTGCACAGGCCTTCCCCAGAGCAGAGCACACAGCTGTCAGGACAGCGCACACACTCCCCATCCCTCACTGTGTATGCAGATGGACAGCTCGACACACACTCATGTTTGTGAAGCAGTAGTGTGTCTTCACAGCTCAGACAGTATGTGGCGTTCCTCTCACATGATGTACAACCAGACGCACAGCTCTTACACACTTGCCCTACAGGATATCCTCTGAACACATATATACAGTATGATCCTTAAGGATGTTTTCAGATTTTTCAGAATTCAAAACCCACTGAGATGGGTCAAAAATGAATTTTTCTCAGGGTCAGACAAAAGGTATAAAGGGTAATGTTAAACTTAATTATGGTGGTTCTTGGTGCAAGAAACTTTGACTATAAATCATAAGTGGACCTCGTGTTAAAAACTATAAAATAATTTAAAAAAATTATGGAACGACCACTTAAAAATCCAAATATGCCCCTAATGTCTATTCATTATTATCTCTTCAATAGGATTACAACTTTTTTGGATCTTTTTTGGATCTAGTGCTGTTGATGCAGGAAAGTATACTGTATATGATTATAAAGGCATTAAGTATATAATACATTTTTCATTCACATGTGTATAAATGTTTGTAAATGGCTCTAACCTAGTACACTTGCGCACACACTGGCCGGCCTGCAGATAAAGAGGGTTTTTACGTCCTGACTGGCAGCGTGTGCAGAGCTGTTCATCCTGGCACTGGGCACAACCCTGAGGACATGTCTCACAGTGACCAGTCTCCTTACTGCCAAAACTGCCCACCGGGCATCGAGCCACACACATCTGATCCACATTCAGGTACCGACCTGAAACAAACAAACACACACACACACACACACACACACACACACACACACACACACACACACACACACACACACACACAGGTTAAAAACACATGTAATATCTAAATATCTGCCCATGCATCCATCCATTGCTACATCAAACCTTCCAAACATGGACATTCCAACATGTATCCATCCATCCATTCATCCATCTTATCCATCCTTCTCTACATCAAACCCTCTATCATTCCAGAATATATCCATCCGTCCATCCATCCATCCATCCATCCATCCATCCATCCATCTCTACATCAAACCCTCTATCATTCCAGAATATATCCATCCGTCCATCCATCCATCCATCCATCCATCCATCTCTACATCAAACCCTCTATCATTCCAAAATGTATCTATACATCCATCCTCTCCTCACTACATCAAACCCTCTATAATTCCAAAATATATCCATCCATCCCCATATCAAACCCTCTATCATTCCAAAATGTATCTATCTATCCATCCATCTATCCTCCCCTCCCTACATCAAACCATTCCAAAATGAATCTATCCATCCATCCATCCACCCATCCTTCCTTACATCAAACCATCTATCATTCCAAAATGAATCTATCCATCCATCCATCCATCCATCCATCTATCCATCCAACCAACTATCCATCAAACAACCAACAATTCATCCATGCATCCATACCTACACTACCGGTCAAAAGTTTTGAAACACTTACTCATTCTATATTATAACTTTTTTTTTCTTCACATTTTAGAATAATAGTAAAGTAATAAACTATGGAATAACATAAATGGAACTATGGGAATTATGTTGTGACTAAACAAAATCCAAAATAAATCAAAACTGTGTTATATTTTAGCATCTTCAAAGTAGTCACTCTTTGCCTAGAATTTGCAGACATGTACTCTTGATATTTTCTCAACCAACTTCTTGAGGTATCACCCTGGGATGCTTTTTAAACAGTATTGAAGGAGTTCCCATCTATGCTGGGCACTTATTGGCTGCTTTATTATTTGGTCCAAATCATCAATTTCAAAAACTTTTTTTTTTTAATTAAATTTGAGTTTTTTTTAATGAAATAAATTAATATGGTGGCACAATTATATTTTTGTCTACAAAACTAATTTCAAACATTTAAGCATATGCCTTCAGATCAAAAGATTTTTAAGATCATGAGAAACATTTCAGTTAAGTGTTTCAAAACTTTTGACCGGTAGTGTATATCAACCCTATATAATTCCAAAATGTATCTATCCATCCATCCAAGCATCAAACCACCCAACCATCCATCCGTCAAACCATCCAAGTATTCATCCACCCATACATCCATCCACCCACCCCTCCATCCATCAAACCCTATATCATTTCTAAATCTATCAGACCATCCAACTATCCACCATCCATCCATTCATCCAACCAACCAACAACCAACTATCCATCAAACATCTATTCATCCATCCATTCATCCACCCACCCGGAAATCCATGCATCCATCCTTCCCTACATCAAACCCTATATAATTTCAAAATGTATCCATCCATCCATGCCTCAAACCATCCATCAAACCCTCAAATCATTCCAAAGTCCATCCTTCCAATCAACTAATTATACATCCATTCAACCATTTACCCATCAATCAAACATCCAACTATCCATCTACCCATCAATCCATCCATCCATCCATCCATCCATCTATCCATCCATTGTTTGTATTTATTATACAAATGTTTTTTTTTATATGAATCAGACTCACATTTGAGTGCAGAGAGCAGCAGACTGAAGAAAAGTTGTACATAGAGAGAGAAAGAAATATAAGGATGTGTTCACAGGATAGCAGTCAGACCTTTGACACATGTGTTGCATTGATTCTTCATTCTGCCCCAGCAGGATTCACATGAAGAGTGACAAGCATCACATTCCCCATCATCTGAAAAATGAGAGCAGAAAACAGTTGTTACACTCTTAAAAATAAAGTTTTCTTTAAGAACAAATAAGAGTTTTACAGTCTGATGCCATAGGAGACCATATTAATGTTTTCGCAAAGAACATTTTACACATAATTTTATATCATCAATGAAGTATTGCAATGAAAGAACACAGGAAGGCTTTGTTTTTCCTTTTTTAACAAATGCTACTAGAACCAAACTTTTGCAAGAGCCAAATAATTTCAAAAGAACCATATAGCCAATGTCATTCCTTGTATGGTATTCAGTTGGCAAATAACATTTTTTCAAATTTTTCATTTCTCAATAAGAAAAGAGGTCTCTGCTGAACCTAAAGTGCTGCAAAGTACCATTTAAGAACCTTTATTTTTTTATAGTGTATAAATCTAATCCTAGATACAAATGAGATTAAATGGAGATCAAATTAGAACCCTCATAATTTCATGTGTCTTCTATAGTGTTTCAAAAGAGATCTCAACAATGTCTCAAACTGTGCTCAGACTTACCAAGATACCAAAGTCTGCAATCAAAAGTCAAAGATTTCAATATAAATGCAAATATGTCTTAATAAATTCTTCCAAGATCAAATTATCTGAGCTATGCTATCCACATTAATGTTATACTGTGCTCTATACTCTTACAGTATATGTATACAATTGTCCCATTTGTGCCCATTTATTTTCTCCTTAGAAATTTAAGGAGAAACATATGAGACAAAAATACTTTAATGAAAAATATGATTGCCATGAAAGAGCAACCTTTGAGCAATAAAATCTGTCTCTCACCAGTGAGGTATGTCTGTGCAGGGCAGATGTCCTCCACAGACACACATTGTCCACTGTCCAGTGTGAGTCCATCACTGCAGCTGTCACAGTCACTGTCCTCTAGTCCACTACATGTCCTGCAGTCAGAGTGACACTCCTCACACTCCTGAGAATCTTCATCAGCATAGAAACCACTGGGACACTCCCGCACACACTTCCCATCTGCAGGGAATATGAAGCCAATGAAAGCCCTTTCACAATTAATTGGTTAATCTAAAATTAGTTGTAAGTGTATACTGTATATATACAGTATACTGACACTTTAATAAATTAGCAATGAATCCTTTAAATCCTTTAAATATATATATATATATATATATATATATATATATATATATATATATATATATATATATCTTTTTTTTTTTTTTTTTTTTTTGCCCTCACCAGCCACAACAATAATAAATGACAAGCAACAAACATTTTGTCGTTCACTTGATTTCTAATTCTGTTGCATCAGGCTGGGAGGCCCCACCCACAGTGAAATCACATTGGTCTACATTCCTGCTCCACACAGCTGTATTTTAAGCATTAGATATGTTCTGACTGGCTTTGATTTTGTCTCTTCACGCAGCATTTTCCTCTGCAGTGAGGACAGAACAATTCCTTGACACCTGAACGTTGTGATAATGTGGTTACTTAGTTAGGTTGTTATGGTTTCATTCCAAAACTAGTGAATGAGTGACACTTTGTAACTTAATGGGACTGTAAGAAATCTTTCTCAAGATAACCTTGTGGTCTTACCTGACAAGAAGAGATCAGTTTCACACCAGTAGCACTCATCTTCATCACAGCTCACACAGTCATGTTCACACGACACACAGCTCATGCTCTCCTCCACCGTGTATGTCTTGGCAGGACAGTGCTTATAGCAGCCCACCTCATACCTGTACACATACAAATATTCAATCACATTATATAACCAACACATACAAGTACATGCCAGCAAGCAGTTCTATTAATTCATTCAAATGCTTCATACTTGTAATATCCATCAATGCAGGACAGACAGTGCTTGGGATTATCTGCAAAATATAGAAGGTACTGTTTATTATGTTTTGTCAACTCAATCCAGTTTATGAAGAAATGTAACATCAAACTGAACTGTTACAGCCAACCACTATAATTAAAATAATAATAATAAAAAACAGATAGAACTTACAAAGAATACACTTATTGCATCCCTCCTCACATGCCATGCAAACATCATATTCTGGGTCTTCCACCTCCCCTAGATACACACAGACACAGAATTAATTTTATTGATTGATGTTCTCCTTAAACTGCAATATATGCAAAAAGGCTGGCATCACTGATGGTATTTCACTGAGAAGAGTAGGAAGATACCAGCAGTACCTTCTCCACACTCCAGTGGATTACAGACTCCATCACTGATGTAGAAGGCGTCTTCACACCTGATGCAGTGTGATGCTGAGGAGCAGAGTGTGCAGTGTGCAGGACATGGCTCACACGCCTTCAGTGTTGTGTGGAAATGAGCCTGAGGACACGCATCCACACACTCGCCACGATACAGATACCGGTCCACGCCAAACTTATCTACAACACAAGCCATACACATAATACAAACATCCACACATAATTAGCAAATACACACAGACACATAGATGGAGCCAGGGTCCAAAATAACTTTTAATCTTTAAATATTTTTTAACAATTTATTTATTCATAACTGTAAATGGTGAATTTAGAACATTATATGTAGATACAGTACATACACCGATAAGCCAAAACATTATGACCACTCAAAGGTGAAGCGAATAACGTTGATTATCTCAAGGCCACATGTCAAGGTCTGGGTAGATATGTGGTAAGCGAACAATCGGTTCTCGTGGTCAACGTGTTGAATGCAGGAGAAATGGGCAGGAGTAAAGATCTGAGCGACTTTGATAAGGGCCAAATTTTTATGGCCAGTTGACTGGCTCAGAGCATGACTTGTGGGGTGCTTCCGGTAAGCAGTGGTGAGTACCTACTGACAGTGGTCCGAGGAGGGACAAACCACAAACCGCGACAAGGTGTTGGGTGCCCAAGGCTCATCGGTGCAAGAGGGCAATGAAGGATATCCCGTCTGGTTGGAACTGACAGAAGGTCTACTGTGGCACAAGTCACAGAAAATGTTAATGATGATTACAGGAGGAATGTGTCACAACACAAAGTGCATCGCACCCTGCTGCGTATGGTGCTGCATAGCCGCAGACCGGTCAGAGGGTGCATGATGACCCCTGTCCACCGTCGAAAGCACCTACAATGGACACGCGAGCATCGGAACTGGACCTTGGAGCAGTGTAAGAAGGTCACCTGGTCCGATGATTCCTGTTTTCTTTTACATCACGTGAATGGCCGTGTATGTGTGCGCCGTTTACCTGGAGAAGTGATGCCACCAAGATGCACTGCGGGAAGACGACAAGCCAGTGGAGGGAGTGTGATGCTCTGGACAATGTTCTGTTGGGACCGGCCATTCATGTGGATGTCAATTTGACATGTGCCACCTACCTAAACATCGTTGCAGACCAGGTACACCCCTTCATGGTAATGGTATTCCCTGATGGCAGTGGCCTCTTTTAGCAGGATAATGCGCAATGCCACACTGCACACATTGTTTGGGAATGGTTTGAGGAACATGATGAAGAGTTCAAAGTGTTTTGCCTGGCCTCCAAATTCCCCAGATCTCAATCCGATTGAGCATCTGTGGGATGTGCTGGACCAACAAGTCCGATCAATGATGGCTCCATCTTGCAACTTACAGGACTTGAAAGATCTGCCGCTAATGTCTTGGTTCCAGATACCACAGGACACTTTCAGGGGTCTTGTAGAGTCCATGTCTCAGCGGGTCAGCGCTGTTTTGGCAGCATGCGGAGGACCAATAGCATATTTTGCAGGTGGTCATAATGTTTTGGCTCATCAGTGTGTGTATATATATATATATATATATATATATATATATATATATATATATATATATATATATATAAAGTGTAGTAAACATAAAAAAACCTACACCAATATTTGGTGTGACCAACCCTATGCTTTTAAAACAGAGAACTTGGAGAACTTGCCACAGTTAAAAGTATCTCAGCTACTGTCAATTCATGTAATCCCAGCCATGCCATTTATTGCAGGACTCCTTGTTCTACTTTTAATCTATGCTATTTGCAAAAGGAATGTTTGGAAATCTAAAACTGATATTTCCTATTGACACACTAAAGCAGAAGATATGAAATAACATCTTAAGACAAATGTTTTTGTGAAACATCTAGTGAAAGACTTTTTGACAGAACTGTATACAGTAAGTTGTTCATACCATGATATAATTATTTTGCATTTTTTTCTTGTAAACACCACATGTAATAAACAAGGAATGTATTGCCACATAAAAATCTGGAACAATTTTTGAAAAACATTTCTGATAATACATTTTAAACTGGGCTAAAAATTGTAGGAGGACTTGTGACAGTTACTGTTTACTGAAGAGTTACTGAGATTTGTATGTCTTTGACTTGCTCACATCGCTTAGGTTGCGATAGGTTTACGACTGTCACAGTCCCTAAATCTTTAGTTCAGATTGTTTTATTTACTTGTCAAAGGCATTTGGCATTGGCAGGTATTCATTTTGGAACCTGGATGGAGTCATAAAGAATAAGACTTAGTGAATTTATGAATTAGCAAATTCTAATAATAATAATAATAATAATATTGAAATTAAAATAAGTTATTGGGAGCCAAGTGGACGAATATGTGTTAAGATTGTAAATGAGTCCTCACCTGTATCACAGCTTGTACAGTTAGTAGGTCCAGCATCTACACACTGGGCACAGGTGTGGTCACAGAGATGACACTGGCCACTGGAGGGGTACTTCCCACTCGAGCAGGTGACATCACAGTGTCCCTCATCCAGCCAGCTAAACCAGCAAGGGAGAAGAAACGACATTACAATCCTGCTGGAAAATCCAGCTTAAACCATCTTAAAGTGGTAGTTGTTTTTACATGTTCTCTTCTTGGCCCATGCTGTTCATTTATGGTCATTCGCTGATCCAGTCTAGTCTAGATGCTTTATCAGCTGAAACTACTAGCTAATGGGGTCAAGTTGAACCTGGTAGACCATCTGATTGGCTAACATGTTCTAAAAACTTGATGGTTTCTTGTGTTATAATGTTCTTAAATCTTGACCAGCTTGATCATTCACTGGTTTGACATTGTCTCTAGTTGGTCCAAGCTGTTCATTTATGGTCATTATGTGGTCTAGATTGTTTATCAGCTGAACCACCAATGAATAGGGCCAAAGCTAACCAGAAAGACCATCTTGGTAACTTTTAAAACATGGTGGACCTTTTTTTTTTTTTAGCGGAAGAACACATCTGGTCTGAATGGCCCCTTAACCTGGTATGAATTTTTTTTTTTTTTTTTTTTCAGCAGGGAAGGGAACAACTGTTGGTAAAGCATAGTTGTATGTCTATAATGTTTCTCTGCAAAGTACAGTGAAAAATTAACAAACTGAAAGTAAAACGGAAAGCTGTTTCTTACTGTGTGTTGGGGCAGCTGAGACAGTCTTCACTCTTTGGACCTTTACATTTATGACAGGACACATCACACACCTGGCACTCTCCATTCTCATCCTTATACTCCCCTAAAACACACAAACACAAATGTGTCTGTTGGCATTCATTACACTGCATATCAGAAGATATGATTGCATCAACACATTGGTAGGTAGAATAAAACTTACCATCACCACAGTTATGACTGAGAACACACACACCATTTTGAAGTGTGTGTCCATCTACACACTCACTGCAGTTCCCTTTACCTGGACCAACACAGGCTAAACAGCTTGAATCACATCTGCACAGAGTAGCACACACACACATACTCCTCAGAATCAAAACAGCAGTAAGATATGATGATAATTACTGTAAATCTGAGATGTTATAGCACACACACCTCTTGCAGGTGTTCTGTGTATCTGTGCTGTCTGAGTTTGGTTGACCAGCATAAAAACCTTGACTGCAGGAGGACACACATCTCCAGTTCTCCATCAAGTAGCCTTCAGCACAGCGATTACACGACTCCAGACCCGCAGCTGTTCAAAGACATGTCTTCAAACCATCACATACACACTCATACAACCTCACCTATCTGTAAGACCACAAAAGCACACTAAATTCCTAGTCAAAAAATCCTAAAAGATTTTTTACTGGATTCCTATTGGAATTTTATAACAATTTTGTACCACTCCAAAGTTATTCTAAGGATATTATGAAATAGGAATCCTCTAGGAATTAAGTAAGATCCCACTGGACAAACAGGATTTCTGATTCACATTTGAGTCAATTTTAAAGGAATGTACCAGGTTCAATACAGGTTAAGCTCAATCGACAGTATTTGTATAAGTTTGATTACCATAAAAAAATTATTTTGACTCGTTCTTCTTTTTTATTTAACCTCCTGAGACTCGAGTGTGACTGCTGTGTGGATTTTCCATTTATATTTTTTATTTGTAACTAGTAGCAACATATAAACAAACAAGCAAATATTTTTCGAAAAAAACTGATGGCAACATATGTGGACAGCGGGACTAAGTTGTGAAATTTAAAAAAAAATACCAAACTATAGAAAGTTTGATTAAAAAAACAAACAAACAAAAAAAAAGAAAACAGAAAAAAACATTTGTTTACTATGTTCCCAGTAGTGTTGTTTTTGAGACATTACAGACATTACATAAAACATTTGCATAATTAATTCTGAATCAAAGTAATGGCCAAAATCATCCAATCATTGCCAACCATGTTAAAATAAAATTATACATTTTAATTCTGAATCTATGCACTGATAACCATTATCCCATTTCTGCCAAACATGTTGAGTGGTCCAAACATCATCTGCAGCCTGAAACTGGTCAGATTTTAGGAGTGAATGTACTTAGCTGCATAGAAAGCTATAGGATGATCCCTTGCTCCCTATTTAGTTAATGACTTAACCTCCAGTGAGCTGTCTGTCTGCACTTGTCTCAGAACAGTTCAAAATGCACCTTATTTTTATCCTAACTTAATAGATTTGTCAGCTTTTGGATGAACCCATTGATTCTCAATGTCATAATGCACAGTGAATATAGGATTTCTAAGGATTTTTTTTTGTTGCTAAAATGCACATTAGTGTACATTGTTTAGCAGTGTGGCATTTCACGATATATCGCTACAATTTTAAAAATGGCATATCAGATGAAACTAGAGACTCTAATCTTTTGACTCAAACAGGTTTCAGTGTTAAAACTTAATTAGGTTTCTTACCTAATCTTTGTAGTTTTGTTGCGTTTCTCCCAAAGACAAACTCAGCTGTGGTCAGTGCCATGTTGTTTTGTCACATGACTCTCTACGTCAAAAGTTTAACAGCACAGAGTCTCCTGAACTGACATAAGTCTGTTTAAATGAATTTAAATTATGCATTGCTTATAGCGAAGCCAAAATACAATGTCAATGCATGAGTATGCGAAGTCGCACGAGGTTAAAGAAGCAGAAGTCACAGTTACAGTAAAGCACTTACAATGCAAGTGAAATGGGCCAGTCCATAGACAGTAAAATATGTCTTGTTTCAAAAGTACAGCCATAAGATGAAAACATTAAACATATTAATGTGATTTTAGTGTGATACAATTGCTAAGTAACCTTATCTGTGTAAAGTTTTATCCAATATTACAACTTCGTTGCCATGATTATATAAGGCCAGGAAACCATGTAATCTGGTAAACACTGTTACCCTTTTTGGATGCTTTAGGATTGGTCAAATTATGACGGAAATTCCAATAAGAACCCTTTGAACATTCCTTCAGGATTGTTGGACTAGGGTATGCAGACACTGTAAAACATTATGGAGAGGGATGTCATCATTATTGATGATGTGTTATGTTTCTATGGATTGTACCAGCACATGTAGCACAGGCTGGGTGGCAGGGCTCACATGAGTCCCCCTGCTCACTGTAGTACCAGCCTGCCTCACAACTCTTCTGACATCTATTGCCCACCAGACTGAAAGAGACAAAGAGAGAGACCGTCATCTCTGATCACACTGAACAGACACTGAGAGGCTACTCTGCCTCATTGACACAAATGCAATTTCAGAATGTTCAACGATTTAATAAAACTCTGTTACCTTGTGCCCTCCAAGCACTCTGTGCAAACAGTGGCTGAAGAGCATTTCATGCAGTTTTCACTACACTTCCTGCACATGTTGTCCTCTGCATTATAAATCACACAAAGAGTGTCAAATGTATAATTGGCCCCAAAAAGTATTTGGACACTTAAGTCACACTAAAGAATGTGTGAATGGGGATTGCTTTAGACAACACGGATCCACTTTATATTAGGGGTCTTTAACTACTATGTACTAAAGCATTTGATACAATGTACTTATTACGAACTGTACATATGTATTGTTGCATTGTATTTACATTTAAAGTACCTGTATTTAATTTAATCTGAAGTTACACTGTTAACCTTTACCCCTAACCCTAACCCTAAACCTGCCCCAACCCAAAACCTAAACCCTAACCTTAATCTAAACCCTAACCCTACCCCTAAACCAACCAGTACCTCAACCTCAGTAGCAGCAAATGTGAATCTTGTAAGAATTTTGCAGAACAACATGTAGTTACACTAAAAGTAAATTGTATTGTATGCAGTTTAATGTTAGTACAAAGTAGTTGTAAATACACCTAATATTAAGTGGGACCGACAACAAAATATCAAACTAGGTGGCATTTATTGTAAAGTAAGAAAAAAACACACTTTTCAAGCAAATGTTTCACAAAAATGTGCATTTAGACACGTTGTGGTTGTCAAGCGTTAGTGTGACATGTCCATAGTTAATGTGATGAACTACACCTGCGTTACTCTGCTAGGACACCTGTGTGAACTTGAGGGGAACTGACTTGATTCATTCATCCACTAAAAATCACCTTGAGACCAGTTTGTAAAACATAATTGTTTGAAAGTTCTGAGAGAAGCATTATTTGTTTCTAGATAACACTTCGATATTTTGTTATCTAATGCAATGAAACTTCAATGGCACCTTTACCATGGTAAAGGTAGTATCCATCCTCACAGCTGGTCACACAGTTGTTCTTTTCCTCATTCAGATGGTATCCAGACTTACAGGCCATGCACTGATCACTGCGGCTGCCCAAACATGACTTACAGGAGAAGTAACACTTCTTACATCTATTCTTATCGCCCCAGAAGCCGGACGGACATTCAGACACACAGCTCCTGTACACACGCAGATACAGTACAGGAAACCCCTTTAACTAACACTGCTGGTTGTTTCTTGTTAGGTTTATTTTAATGTTTTAATAAAGATGGTGCACTGTTTAGTATTATCAGCAACTTAAAAAAAATTCTAACAAAAGATATGTAAATGCTAGTGAGAGAAGTAAAGTTGGCTGACCGTGTATTGTTTTTAAACTTGAGGAAAAAATGCAGACAGGAGACACATTGGTGAGGTCCTGGTCCCTCACAGCCATCTTCACTACATTCAGGGTCGCAAGAGCCTTATGAAGAGGAGAGGGAACAGATGTATACATACAAATATTAATTCATTTGGCCAGTGTGCTTGAGAATACACTTAAAAAAATTCAGGCAAATCACCATTGTATTCTTTTGTAGTGTCATTTTCAGATGGCAACTGGACAGAACGGGGCTGTTCATGTCGAGTGTATGGGTGTGTGGACGTGCCATGAAGCACCAGAGACCATTCTTTCAGTTTCCCTAAAACGGAAAAAAGTGAAGAATGACCATTTACCAATAACCAATACCAACCAGGGCCATAAAGTTTGTTCACCAATTTATAGTCACTAAACTAAACTTTACAGAATTATAAATGCAGATTTGTCCGTGAACTGAAAAAAAAAAAAAAAAAAAAAAAAAAAAGCAAAAGGCACAATGGCATTACCATGTTTTTTTGGACATGGTACCATGGTAATGCTATTATTTTTTGGACCTGTGCTATGGTAATACCACAGTATACTTTGAAGTAGTAAAATGTATTTACCAGAGGTGGGTAGTAACGCGCTACATACTTTTAAGTGTATGTTTAATTGCGGGTACTTTTTTTACTCTTAAGTAAATTTGTAATGACATTTTTTTTTACTTTCACTTTGTTACAATGGGTGACGTTCCTGTCATTACATTACTGGTTTTAATTCAGTGAGTGTTATTAAATGCATAATTTACTGAGAGTTTTTGAATGGAACTTTTACGACAGCAGAACTTACAGCGACGCTCTGTCACTCGAGTCGAGCTCATCCCTGCAGCTGCAGCACGCAATGCCTTCATTTTACACCAAGACAAGTGGATATTTCAAGATTAAAACTACATCTCCAACTTAAGAACGCATGTTGTGGTAAGTTTTGGCAATTTTGTGATAACAACAGCACTACGTGATCACTCGTATTACTACTACACTACTATAGCTAGGAAATAGCTTTAATCCGCTTTAAACGAACAACTTCAGCATTAAGGCTCATCACAGCTGAAAGACACAACAGACTGATTAATTACACAAACTCGAGGCCCTTACCTCTTACTGGACTTTCCACATTGGAGAGGACAATGGCATACTGTTTAAAATAGTGGAGAAGATTGCGGTTTCTATAGTGAATGACTCTTGCGCACCGGCTACCGCGAAATAGGGAGAAATACCTCCGCTTGGATGGCCATTTTTCCACTGAGAAAGCTGATCTTCAGAGAGCTGACAGCATCTCTGCTTGGGAGTGGCAACAGGTGATGGCACACGCTCCATCTCTCTCTCTCTCTCTCTCTCTCTCTCTCTCTCTCTCACACACACACACTCACACACACACATCCATCCTTGTTTATCGAATAACTTGGTAGAAACAGCACAAGCCGCGATACTATTTCTGAAGTGACATTTTTTAATTACTAACGAAGGCTTGGACGCATCATTTGGTTTGAACCAGCAGATTCTGATCCGTCGCGTAAGAAAGTAGTTCCATGCACAAATGCGTTTTTTTATGACCGTACTCAGTTTCTCCTAATTTTTTAAAATTTACTTGTTCATTGAACTGTTGTATATAAGCAATATCACACTCGCAATTGTGCTATATGGCCCTAAATCAGCACTGCTGTGATTGCCTACGGCACTCGGCCTGTGGCCTCGTGACTGCGGCCGAATCACAGCAGTGCTGATGTAGGGCCATATCGCACTCTTGCTCGTGTGATATTGCTTAATAATATCAGTGCTGCAATACATCTGTGTCTGTATCCATGTAAATATCCGCATTAAGTGTATATGTCTTTTGCTCTGCCCATCATGTGCAGACAGCATTTCTGCGTGTGCACAGCATTTCTATGTTTGACAGACACATAAATAAGCCTAACATGCTTCCAAACACAGAGATAAGGTGCAGTTTACCCTTAGTGTACAGAACTAATGATCTAAATTCTTTTGACAAAATATTATAACTACCTTGAACTAAGGATCCATGCAGCACTTTAAAAAGCTGTAAGTAGCAACAGTAAACATTAATAAAGCATGATCTTGCTTCGTTTTATTCAGTATTATATATAATTGGGCCTGTGGAACATTGTTCACATTTTTTCACTGTAATAATTACTAGAAAGGTTTCCAAACTTTTCTTCTAATTGACAGATTCGTCTAAATCTGACAAGCGTCATTAAAGTGATAGTTTAGCCATAAATTAATATTCTGTCATAATTTTCACACCTTCATGTTGTTCCAAACCCATGTGACTTTCTGTATTTTGTGGAACCCGAAAGATGTTAGACAGAATGTTAGAGACTGACAGTCTCAGTCACAGTTCCCTTTTAAAATATGGAGGAAAACAAAAACATGCAGTGAAAGTAAATGGTGACTAAGGTTAACGTTCTGTCTAACATCTCTTTGATTGTGGTGCATGGAAGAAAGTCATATGGTTTAGAACAACATGATGGTGAATGATGACAGAATTTCCAATATAATAATAATAATAATTATTATGTAATACATGTTAAATGTGTATTATGTAATGGAATATTGGGGAGTAAATGTCTATTACGTTATATGAGGAAATAACTACTTCTACTTGAGCAATTATTTTTTTAAATAATTGGACTTTTACTTGAGTAATGTTTTTAGCTACTCTACCCACCTCTGGTATTTACCATGGTACAAGAACATTATTACAGATTCTATTGTAGCCTCGTGTGACCCCACGTACATATGCGTGGACATTGTATTTTGGCTTCGTTATACGCAACGCAAAATGTAAATTTATTTAAATGACTGATCTCAGTTCAGGAGACTTTGTGCTCTCAGTAAAGGGTCATGTGACAAAACAACATGGCGCTGACCACAGCAGAGTTTGTCTTTGGGAGAAAAGCCAGCAAAACTACATCTGGTAAGAAACCTAATTAAGTTTTTACATTGAAACCTGTTTGAGTCAAAAGATTAGAGTCTCTAGTTTGATTTGATAAGCAATTTTTGAAATCTGCAAAACACCATGCTGCTAAACACAATGGATACTAATGTGTACTTTAGCAAAATTCATTCCTTAGGAGTCCTATATTCACTGTACGTTATTACATTGAGAATCAATGGGTGCATCCAAAAGCTGAAAAATGTTGCTTTTAGAGGCTTTATATGGAGTTAGGATGAAAATATGGTGCTTTTCGAACTGTTCTGAGATCAGTGTAGACAGACAGCACACCAGAGGTTAAGTCATTCACATACAGTATGTGGCCATCAATTTTTAGGAAAACTATTTTCTCTAGAATGTTTTTTTTTTTTTTTTTTTTTTTTTGGCATGTTTATTAGGTGCTACTAGTAACAAATCAAAAAAGGGAAATAGAAAATGCACACAGCAGTCACGCTCAGGTCTCAGGAGGCTAGACACCATCCTTTCATTTTCACGTCCTATGCACATTTTGAGTTATATCGTCAAAGTCCTTTTTTGTAAAGATGGGCACCTTGGAGTCGGCTGTTTCTCCGTGGAGACGGTGTATCTCTGATGTCCAGGATCCAGTCTCCTGCTGGTTTTTCTCCCCAGCAGTGTGTCGTCATGAACTCCCACTTCCGGAAGCCCTCAGTGGAGTGATCATTTGGTCTGCACAGAACACATGCATAGAATCAATAAAATAATTGTCTAATAATCTTCCAGGCTATTAATGGGGTAGGAATAGAAAAAAAAAAAAGTCTCAAGTCTCAGTAAAGTAAACCACATCTGTTGGGCATGTTTGCCTGTTACCTGATTTGAGGGTTACAAGAGGGTTGACATTTTTACCGTGTTGAAACTAAGTAAGGTAACAGTTGCTGAGGTAACAGTCAAGCAAACTCAGATTGCATTACACTACCCATGACAATGTTATGTTTCTTGATAAATCATGTATTTATTGCTCTATCCGGTTGAGTTGGCTTAGTGTATTTGTACCTGTTTGCGAGCAGCTGAGATCTGGTTCCAGACGGTGATGTCAGCATGACTGACAGGTCTCCACGGTGAGGATGTGTAATTGTGACACGCACTATGACGTGCTCCAGATAGACCACACGTTGCAGGCGCTGAGCAGAGCAGCCTGAGGACTTCAAAACTGACCTCAACACTCTCTCTGGGCTTATGATCCTGAGATTGATAGAGAGAATTTGGGTCAGTGACTTCTTAAGTGAATAACACTTACACTTACAAGAAAGTACCAAAAGGTATCATGGGGTTTTGGAGATGTACAATGGTAATACCATGGAATTACTGTACCTTGGAATACCATATAAACGCCATGGTACATGAGTATGGTATTTATTCAGTATCATGGTATATAAAAGAGTAGGGGATACTGGGGTTGGTTGGAACGCTTTTCATAATTTGTTGAATATCTCTGGTGGAACAAACGTTAAAACATGGAACAAAAGATAGCCCAAGAGAGAAGTTGAGAAATAGTGTGTATGAAGGTTATGAATTATTATCTATTCTTTTCTGTATACCCAGTGTGATAACCCACCCAAAAACTAATGTGCCAACTAACCCTAAAATCAATGTGCCAACCAACCCCACTCACATTCTTTTGATATATTATGTTAGCCAGCTAGCATTGCTTATCACAGGCTTACAAATCTACAATCAAAATATAGCTGATACCCATCACTCTTAAGTATTACCTAAAATTAATACATTTTAAAAATCTTTCTTGGTATTATTTCTGCAAAATTTTAGCAGATTAGTTTAAGTTTTGTTTTGACAGATAAAATGAAAATATGTCTTCACAATAACAGATTTTAACAGAATCAATCAGTGTAGGTCAAGTGAACATTTAGATGTTACACTTTTTTTTAAAAATAATTTCAAATTTGCCAGAAATAAACTCTGTGCCAATCAACCCATGTAGCCAACCAACCCCAGTCTCCCTATCATGGTATTACCATCTGATAGCATCACTGTACTATGGTTCCACCACAGTACTTTGTTGTAAGCGAAGTCAATCCTACAGTATCGATACTTCCGATACTGGTGTTGTATCAAAAATATCGATCCTCACACAAAAATATCAATTCTAATTTAATTACATTTTTAAACTAGGGGTATTATCATTTGGTTACCATGAACATGAACAATAATCATAAGATTCAAATTGAAATAAAAAGGATTAGGCTATATTAGCAAATACTTTGGGATAGGAACTATTCTTCCTCCACCCATCTGAACATGCATGCTGAAAGACACAAGCAGACAAGAGCTTGCGCCGTCACAAGGCTCGTTCAAACAAGAGGGATCAGTGCCTTGTAGAGGTAATGATAGAAAATCAGAGAATCAGCTTCTGGAGTAAATTCACACTAAAATAACAACATATCTAAAGGTGACATTTCTTATAATGAGTTTGTGGGTAATTGTTGTTAATAAGTAATTAAATAAAATTAACCAAGGTTTTACTAAGATAATATTAGTAAGCGAAAAAAAAAAAAAAACAGAAGTCTAATAATTTTCTGTTTAGGCTCACAAATGTAAAAAAAATAAAATAATAATAATAATAAAATAAAATTTAAAATTACCCATGAAATCCCAAGAAATAAAAAAAATAAAAATAAAATAAAAATAAAATCTTATTACTAGAACAGTGGTTCTCAACCCTGTTCCTGGAGGCCCCCCCAACATTGCACATTTTGCATATCTCCCTACTCTGACACACCCAGTTCAAGTCTTGGAGTCTCCACTAATGAGCTGATGAGTTGAATCAGGTGTGATTGATTATGGAGATATCCAAAATGTGTAGTGTTGCAGGGCCTCCAAGAACAGGGTTGAGAACCATTGTACTAGAAGTATCGGTATTGGTATCAATGATATTGGACTTGAAATAATTGCTATCGGATTGAAAAGAAAATAAGTGATATCGCCCAACCCTATTAAACAGATTAACAGTTATAATATTACCTGGCATTCTGGACTGTGTTCTCCTCACACACGTGTTGTGCAGGCACCTGCCTCCAGTTCTCTGCCTCTTTCACCATGGCCTCAGCATCCATCAGCCCAAACCCATAAAGGTGACTAACTGCACAAAAGCCAATGATGATACACTGTATAAGACATTGGCCACCAAGCAGCCAATGAGACCACACTCTATTGCCTGAGTGCACTGCATTGAGTGCATGTTGAGTAATGGCTGTGTCCCAGTTTAAATACTGGCTGTGTCTGAAAGCTTGGGCAGCTGCCTTGATGTCTCACTGCACTGCCAGCAGGCAGCGGATTCCATATGAAGGCACCTCGTAAGGACGCTGGATTTGGACAGCCTTCCAAGGCACCATAACGTTACGTATAATGATCTAAAACTATTTCAAGTGAGCTTTAGACATAACCAAGCAAATATTTAGAAACGACAATGTTTATTCCTCGCTATTAATTGAGTCATATGTTGAAACTATTAAAACAGGGCATTTGTAAAATCATTACAGCCATGTTTATTCTTTAAACCAACCAGCAAAATGCACACACATTATTTTGTGATTTTGGGCCTATGCTGCCTTCAAAAACTGACTAGATGAAGGTACCTCAGTAGACAGTATGTGATGCAAATACTAGATTGTGATGCGCCTTGATGTCTACCTCCCTCTATATACAGCCTCCGAAGGCAGCAATTATCAACTTTCTGATGCAGCCACTATGTATTAAAAAGGGTTGTGGGCAATTAGCCAAAGAAGCATACACAGATGCACACTTTAAATATCCACTGGAAAAATTTTGTATATCATCCAGGCAACTTTGGCTTATTATTTTCAACACACTATGATTTGGAATATACAACAATTCTAATCTTGCATACTATTTAGGATGTATGGTATTGAAATTGGGATACAGTGAATACAAATATTCTGAACGAGTAAGTCAGTACAGTATGCAACTGATGATACTCATATTAAACTGCCTTCACTGTATCTTCTTGGATCAACTTGGAAGAGTATTTGTGGTTTAGGAATATTTCACACAGCTGTTACACACAGTAAATATGTGTTAAATGGTATAAAAGCAGTGATGTTTAAACTATAAGATTTAATTTTTGTCTACCATCATATCCAGCTCCATTGCTCTGCCAGTCGGGGGCGCTCAGGTGACCACGGCGTGATGTTTTCACTATGATGTGCTGAACATCCCTCCAGGTCAGAGATGGACTTGGGACAAATTACAAATGTCAAAGAAATAAGTTTAATTATCACATGCTCGACAGGGGTGGCAGTACCACCTACTTATAACAAGCTATAGCAAGTAGCAAATCATGTTCATGACAACATGTACTGTAAACTAAAGGCTGTTGTATATATTTTTTAAATGAATGAGTAATTTAATATGATCCACTCTAATTTCCTGTTCCAATAGGAAATATGTCAACACAGGAAATAAAACTAGGCAGGGGCTCGTCAAGCCAATTCACTGGAACTTTAACCCTTAATCACTCTTCATTAGAGACTTACATATTATCTGTTCTGGTCATATTTGACCCCAAACCTCAAATGTGTAAACCATGCATTATGCATTTCTTTTGGTGTTTTTTTTTTTTTTTTTTTTTTACCTGTTTACCTTTAAATTACTAAATTACTCTATTAATTTGCATATTAAAAAAGCACATTTTATGTTATCTTCACTTCAATAATCAAAATATGTCATGCATTGTGGGTATCTGCTGGTATCTGCTGGAATAAAATTAACAATTACATGAAATTACTATTTTAAACAGGAGTTATGCATTGGATATATATTTAGACATTATAAAAGACAATAATTAGTCAAACTGTAGCGTCATTTAAACCAGTTGTGTTGAAGTGTCAGATTTTGCAATGATGCCACAATATGCTTACAGTCAAACCTGACCATTGTGTTACAAAGAAAAGACAGACATAGAGTAAAAATTTATCATTTTGTTTCCAACATCAAATTCTAGCATAAACTTTTTCACATTGGGGTCAGACTCTTTGGTCTGTATGTGCGTACAGTGCGGTCTATACTTGTGAGGGCCAAATGCCATCACTAATAAAGTAAACAAGATTGTGATCATATAGTTATATAGAGAAAAAATACATTTTAGGTATCCTCACTAGAAAAAAAGGCTCAAAATTGGTCAAATGATGCTGATCTTTACATCTAGTAAAGATCAGCCTGATAGCCTGATATGAAAACAATAGAAGTCTGTGAAGTGTCCTCACCAATATAGTAAAAAATGATTTCTTGATTTTATTTGAAAAATGTATCTTTGTTTTTGTCTGGCTGATAAAATTTGACCCGAACATGATGAGTTTCGCTCTGTTTGATAAAACCACCTAGACAAATCAAATCTAGTCAAAATTTTTTGTGTGTGTTCAAATGGCAAGCGTAGGAAAAGTCACAAAGCCATGTACCAGAAATGGGTCTAAAACAACCCCAACAGCAATTAGGGGTTAAGTGTAATTTTCCTGCAGCTCCATAGTGATAAGTCACATGGCTTTGACAGGCTCAAAAACATCTGTGCCCAGAGCTGAGTGTCCATGAGCAAAGATACCACATTTCAAAACACAAAGCTTTCTCCAGGTATTATAGACCTCCTTGGTCTGAACCAGCAACTTTCTGAGTACCAGGCCAGGTATTTACCAACAAGGCTACACTACCACAAATATCCTAAATGGGATTTGAACTGCAGTATTTGAGCCATAAAATGTTATTTGATTTAGTATTCCTATTTCTGGCTGAAATCTGAAATAACAGAAGTGGCCAAAACGTATCTTAAAGTTTCGAAACTAGGATAGATAAAGAACTGAGGACTAATGGAAAGAGTAACAGTTTTCAATCCGCTGTCAGTTGAGCCAGGATAAAAGTTTTACTCTTGCCAGGTAATGCTGGCAGACCTCCAGACCAGAAGTGATTGCAGATCTAAGGGATAGATGATCACATCTAGCTCTTAACACACATTGAACAAATAAACCATAATTTACTGCTTACTTTGCCTCCAGTGTGAGGGCAATAATTCCTGCAGCCATGGGTGCCGAAGCTGAGGTGCCCGAGTGCTCATTAGTGCAACGCTGTCTCAAATCTGTCGTCACCTGAAAACATAAACATATGCTGATGATTCTTACATTTGGGGAAGTTTTCTGTCCCCTAGGTTGATTAAAATAATTATATTTTTAAAGGATAGACTATAAAAGCTTGAAACAACAGTAGCTTAAAACTGATCTGAGCCCCTACCCAGTCTTTTTAACTTCCCTTCTATAATAAATAATGGGAGTACTACTTTGCACATTTTCCCAAGAACTAAAAAAATCGCATGTTCTATTAATTTGATTTTTATGAGTACAATAAAAAAATTGATAACAAAGAATTTATGTCACCAATAATGGTGTCAGTGTCAGTATTTAATTGTTAAATAATGTCAATTTATTGGGATCTAACTTTTTGTGTCAGCAAGTCCAAGGCTTATGCATGTTTACCCCAAAAACTGAAAAATGTCATTACCGTCACACTTTCTACCAAAATCTATTTAAAGATAGACCAAGGCCATGACCAGATGTGCCTTCCAGGACATGTGATAAATGTTTTACCCCAGATAAAACATAATATGAAGAAGTTTCATATTTTTCAGATTTCAAGTTGTCAAAAGTGCCCATAATTGAATCACTCACAATGCCCAAGCTATGGCTGTCTCCACTGCTGTAGGTGGTAGTGAGTGTGGAGGCACACTCCTCCAGGTACCATGGCTTTCGACCACTCCTAGTGGTGCTGCCCACAGAGATGGTGTAAATACTGTTGGTGTAACCGTCACATGAGCAGTGGTCTTGACTCTGTCCCCCATTACCTGAAGCCCACACAAAGATGGAGCCACGGCCCTTTCTACCCTGAGGAGCAAAGAGGAGCAAAAAACACTTCCTGTAGGGATCATTCTTGCTTGTTTGGATTTTTTCTTGAAACATATATGTGAGGATTGCAACAAACAATTACTGTATTAAATTTACATGCACCATAGGAATAAAAAAGGAGGCAATTAGCATGATACAGGATGCCCCGAAAATGGGCTTGGTTAGTGACTCTAATTTGGTTAGAAAAGATGTTTCTTTGCAACAGTGACTGTCCACTGTTCACTTGCCTTGGTTGTGGAAGTACACTCACTGAGCACTTTATTAGGAACACCTGTACACCTACTTATTCATGCGATTATCTAATCAGCCAATTGTGTGGCAGCAGTGCATTCCATAAAATCATGCAGATACAGATGAGAAAGGTCAACGACTGGTTTGAGCTGACAGAAAGGCTACGGTAACTCAGACAACCACTCTGTACTGAGCAGAATAGCATCTCAGAATGCACAACACGTCGAACCTTGAGGTGGATCAATCATCAATCATTGCTTGAATGCCAGAGCCTATTTGAGTATTGTTGCTGACCATGTGCATCCTTTGATGGCCACAATTTACCCATCTTCTAATGGCTACTTCCAGCATGATAATGTACAGTGTCACAAAGCAAAAATCATCTCAAACTGGTTTCCATGAACATGACAATGAGTTCACTATTCTTCAGGAGCCTTCCCAGTCACCGGATCTGAATCCAATAGAACACCAAGAACATGCAGTTGACAATTCCTCAGAAATTGCGTGATGTCAACATGGACCAGAATCTCAAATAATTGTTTCCAACATTTTGTGGAATCCATGAAACGAAGAATTGAGGCTGTTTTGAGAGCAAAGGGAGGCCCTAACCAGTATCAGTATAGTGTTCCTAATAAAATGCCCAGTGAGTTTATTTTTACTATTCATTTTATCAATAGGCATTTCAAAAGTTCTCAGAGTGCGCCAAGCCTCGAACCAAACCAACCAGGTTTGGGTCTAGTAGTCTGGTATTGGCCATTACCTAGGTCTTGGAGGGTCTCACCCAACAGTGCATACAGACACACACTTACTTTGCGGATGCCATTCTCCAAAGCGAGTCGGGCAAGGGGTCCGGGGCCATCTACTGTCCTGCCATCATCATCTGGCCCCCAGCTGGAGCTGTAGATGTCAATGTACTGCTGCCTCAGACTCAGCGATTGAGCTTCCAACATATCAGTCATATCACCATCCAACATACGCACACCTACACATCCAGGGAGATGGGATTTGGACATATTGTACATCTCCATATCCCATAAAGCATTTTTTTTAGCATATCCTTCTTGACTCGTTATTTGATTGGACTTCCAAGTGTTAAGACATTTTTAAGGAAAATTGGATGAAAATGACCAATTTTATTTTCGAGATCATAACTGAACATCACTCTTTGAATTAAACATGTAATGTGATGAGGTCATGTGATGCAACAATGTAGCACATTACTGTTTGAAATTATTATTGTTGTATACAGCATACTGTTTCATGTACTATCTTTTTAAATATTAGGCAGTATACAGTATATTCAGTGCAGTATGCAATAAAGAGTTCTAGTATTCCAAAGAGCTCTTTTCTGTAAAGATGTACATACAAAAACATAAACACTCCTGAGAACCTACCACCAATTTTTGCATTGTAGGCAATTCCGACTATGCAGAGGGAATTGTTTGCATAGGCAGCCACCACACCAGCACATCTCGTCCCATGTCTTTAGTGAGAAAAGAAAGAAAGGAACAATTTTATCTTGTGGGTTTAAAAGTTTGCAGATGTAGGAAAATAAAGACTGTAGTGGGTTAGTGAAAATGGACTGACTTATTTTCATTGGTGGCATCATAACGTGGTGTGGGATCCGGGTCATTGCCGTTAACATCATAGCTGGCTCGTGCATCCTTATGTAGATAGAATGAAACATTAATAACATATATGTTAGCATACTTACAGGGCTGCACAGTTTGCATATCTTACTCACAATATTGAATAATCAAGTTTAGTAAAACACTGCAGGATGATTTATCAGACCATATTTAGCCATTTTGAGATTATTGCATCTTTCAGTAACATGACGTGAGTTCTTCCTGATGTAATTTCCAAAATGTATAACCAGGAATGTGAATGAAAAACACACATTTTCTGTTTTAAATTTTATTTTATTATTATTACTGTTTTTTTATTTTATATACATTTTGATAAATATTTTGTCAACAAACAAAAGAATTACCCTATACACATGTTGGTGGTCATGGGCAGGTGTGTTGGACACACTTACAGTAGTGTCATACAAAAATAGAAAAAGTCCTGCACATATAGCTTGAGAAAACTGCTTAAATGAAATGAACGTTTATTGTACATAATATTTGCACATACAAAATAAAAGTCCTGTACACTGTCATAGTAACTTTATTAGATCAATGTTACTATGACAGTGTGCTTTTATTTTGTATGTTGTAAATATCATGTACAATAAATGTTCATATAATTTCAGCCATTTTGTATACATCTCATTTGCTTCTATTAGATATTATCATGTGATATCTAGTATGTGAATTATATATAGTATATCAGCATTATACTGGCCACATGCTGTCTAAATATTGGCATCGGCTTAAGAGACTAATCAAAACTCACTGGAGAAGTCATAAAGGGATAGTTCACCCAAAAATGAAAAATCATCTCATCATTTACTCAACATCATGCCATCCCAGATGCGAAAGACTTTCTTCTGTTGAACACAAACAAAGATTTTTAGAAGAATATCTCAGCTCTGTAAGTCCATACAATGCAAGTGAATGGTGACCCAAACTTTAAAGCTCAGAAAAAAGCACATAAAGGCAGCATAAAAGTAATCCATAAGACTCCAGTGGTTAAATCCATATATTCTGAAATGATATGATATGTGTGGGTGAGAAACAGATCAACATTTAAGTCCTTTTTTCTTTAAATCTCTGCCTCTGACCAGCCCCAACCAGTAGGTGGCGATATGCACGAAGAATGCAAACTGCCAAAAAACAGAAGAAGAAGAATGTAAAAGTGAAGGTGAAAGTGCACATTTATAGTTAAAAGGACTTCAATATTTATCTTTTTCCAGGGGCGTAGTTTCCAGGAGGGAAGGGGGGAAGGTAACCCCCCAATATTTATACCACGATCAATGGAAATATGTAGATGCTTCATGCTGCAAACCCCCCCCCCCATATTCAAGCCAAATCTATGCGCTTATCTGTTTCTCACCCACACTTATCATATCGCTTCATAAGACAAGGATTTAACCACTGGAGTCTTTTGGAGCTTCAAATGTTGGTCACCATTCACTTGCATTGTATGGACCTACAGAGCTGAAATATTTTTCTAAAAATCTTAATTTGTGTTCTGCAGAAAAAAGAAAGTCATACACATCTTGGATGGCATGAGTGTGAGTAAATGATGAGAGAATTTTCATTTTTGGGTGAACTACCCCTTTAAGCAGATACTTATTTTTCTGTTTCATAAAATGATTTATTCTCAAATAATCTCAATATGTCAAAGCACTCACATAGTTCTGCTTCAGGTCTGGATGCTGTCTTTCTATGCCATCATCCAGAATGGAGACCACAACCCCTTTCCCTGTGTACTCTCTTCTCCAGGCTGCCTTTATGTTCATGTCCGTCAAGCAGTTGTGATCAGAGTGCTAAAGAACAATGGATAAATACAACACATCTGTTTTTCACAATATGTCACATATATCTTATCAATATTTTATTATGAAATAATAAGCTTATTATATAAATTATTTTGGAATGTGTATATCTACACAACATGATTGGATGTTTTTTTTTTTATTTTAACAACAGGCAATTTAGATTTAGAAGTTAAACTGAAAATTAACTGAAAACTACTCTTCTTCTTTTTGTTAAATAAAGGTCAAATTAAAACTGCATTGAATTTATGAAATGGGATATGTGAAGAAAACAAAAAAATAAAAAATAAAAAATATATAACTTGAATATCATGTGAACAGAATATTTTTTTTATCTTGCATAATTTCCAATAATTTTATCAAATTATATAAAAACAAAAGTTTGTAAATATTATTTAATTGGGTCTATTCAAGGTGGTAGCAATGAAATTAGCCTAAGAAAGACAAAGGAGTCAACCTTTTATTAAATAATAATAATAATTTCCACCACAGAATGAATTTGAAGTATTACATAAAAATGATATGTGTTCATTAAGTTTTAGGGGAAATGCAAAAATGACAGAATCCTCCTTTGATACATGTATAGCACTGCTGGACATTTGTTAGTAGACAAATTAAATAAACTAGTGTGTTGAAAAGGTGTTTTAAGGGAGTTTACTTTCTACATGGACGAAGGTGCCCTAAGTTGAAGAAACACAATTGCTTTTGTACTTCTGTTTTGGTCATTTTAACAATAAGTCTTAATTGAATGGAAAGACCCTTAAAATAGCCGATTGTAACGTGTCATACTAACAATATACCACATGCTGTCCCACTTGGGGTCATTAAAGCTGGTGGTGTGGGTTTGGTCCATTGTGTCTGTCCTTTTTACTCTCTTCTGCACCATCTGTTGTTGGATCCACTCCACCTTTAACATTAGAACATATTGATGATGTTCTACTGCATACATAACATGCTTCACAAACCACAGTGAAGTAAATAAATAATCAAGCACAAGTAATTATTGCTGTATCTTTTATCTTTTTGGCCAATTTGAGGATGCATCCATGTGGTTTGGGGTACAGCTGTCTTAATATGTTTTGGTAAGTGTGTGTGGTGTTTATAAGGTGGTGTAGTCTAACTTATTAACTATTTAGTGGCATCTCAGTGACGGGAGGTATATGATCCTTATACCTTGGTCTCCATGGCAATGAGGCTGTGGTTTCCTCTACATTTAACAGTGGACCGCTTGATGGTTCTGCTGTGCAGGAACTGGTAATAGTCCTCCAGCCCACCTATCTGCACACGGAGAAGAAGATCAGCTTGTATTTTATAGAGACGCCACGACACAGCCACTGCTCGACCATGACTGACAGAGATATAAATTATTTATCCATCCCTGACGTATGCCTTTGAAACAACTAAAGAGTTATCCTACACCGCCGATAGACTTACCATCAGAGGCAACCTGAGCTACCAGTGCACAACTCAGCTGAGTTTAAACTTTGGCTGTGGATTACACTTTGACACTCTGTGCCATGACATTATGATGTTGGCCAAAGTCAAACCAGATTTAACTGAAACTAAATAGTGCCCACAGCAGAGTTGATGTCTTGATCTTATGATCTTGGTCTTGTGACTTCACTAGATCATTGGATTATGTCTTGCTCTGCAAGTCTTAGTGGTTCGGGTATTATTGGTCTGGGTCCAAGGGGTCTGGTATTGTTCTGGGTCTAAAAGGTTCAACATTGGTCTGGGTCTTATGGGGGTGGGGATGGGGAGGATCTATTATTGGTTTGGGTCTTAGGGGGTCTGGTGTTGGCTTGGGTCTGGGGGGGGGGGGGTCTAACATTGGTCTGGGTCTTAGTTGGTCTGATATTGGTCTGGGTCTTAGTGGGTCTGGTATTGGTCTGGTTCCAAGGGGTCTGGTATTGGTATGGGTCTAAAAGGTTCAACATTGGTCTGGGTCTTATGGGGGCGGGGTGGGGAGGGTCTATTATTGGTTTGGGTCTTATGGGGTGTGGTGTTGGCTTGGGGCTTGGGCGGGTCTAACATTGGTATGGGTATTGTGGGGTCTAATATTTTTCTGGGTCCTAGGGGGGTCTAGCATTTATTTGGGTTCTAGGGGATCTGGTATTGGTTTGGGCCCTAAGGGGTCTAGTATTGTCTTAGTTGGTGTAGTATTGGTCTGGGTCTTAGGGGTCTGGTATTGGTCTGGGTCTTAGTGGGTCTGTCATTGGTCTAGGTCTTAGTGGGTTTGGTATTGGTCTGGTTCTAGGGGGTCTGATATTGCTCTGGGCCTTAGTGGGTCTGGTATTGGTCTGTGTCTTGGGGATATAATGTTGGTCTGGGTCTAAGTGGGTCTGGTATAGATTTGGGCCTTGGTGAGTCTGGTATTGATCTGGGTCCTAGGGGGTCTGGTATTGGTCTGAGTCTTAGTGGGTCTGGTATTGGTCTGGGTCCTAGGGGGTCTGGTATTGGCCTGAGTCTTAGTGGGTCTGGAATTGGTCTGGGTCTTAATGGGTTGGGAATTGGCTTGGGACTCAGGGAGTCTAGTATTGTCTTAGTCTTAGTGGGTCTGGTATAGGTATGGGTTTAAGGGGTCTGGGATTGGTCTGGGTCTTAGGGGGTCTAATAGTGGTCTGGGTCTTAGGTTGTCTGGGATTGTTCTGAATCATAGTGGTACTGGTCTGGGTCTTAGGAGATCTGGTTTTGGTCCAAGTCTTAGTGGGTCTTGTATTGGTCTGGGTCTTGTGGGTCTAATATTTGTCTACATCCTAGTGGGTCTGTTATTGATTTGGGTCTTAATTGGTCTAAGTCATAGTGGAACTGGTAATAGTCTTGGTCTTAGGGTGTCTGGTATTGGTTTGGGTCTTGTGGGGGGTCTAATGTTTGTCTGGGACTTAGGGGGTTTGGTATTGTTCAGAATCTTAATGGTACTGGCATTGGTATGGGTCTTGACTCCAACTTTGGTCCACAGTGGACTTTAGTTTCCATTACATTTAAGTGGGTGTGAACACAATTCAGCATCTTACATTGTACCATAAAAAACTTGTGCTCAGTGAGACAAAGTAAAATAAACTGTGATAATCATGCACTTACAGTGGAAGTCTATCAGTCTTGCCCCATAGACTTCCATTGTTCATTGTAAGTGCATTTATATACAGGCCTTTTTATTATCTTTCTTTCGTTTGTTGTATTTAACCTGGAATATTTATTTAAAACAAATTACATTAAGAAATCTCGATGAATCTCCTATTTCATTGAATTGTGTCTCTGAGTTGCTCTCTATATAGGTAAATGCCAACAGTTGCTATATTTATTTGCGTAGTAAGTTTATTCACTTTTTTGTCTTGTAGGGGACACAGAAAGTGTGACAGTTGGTTAACTAACTGAAGAAAGGTATAAGATCCCCATCAGGGTTAGGAGCTCAACTTGCATGGTTAAACACATTTATTATACAAGAGCCAGTGAACCAGAGACATGGACTTTGTAAGAATGAAGGACTAATACGGAGGGAAAAAAAAAATATCTAAGAACAAGGAGTATTGAAGAATACAATAACAAAAAAACAAACAAACAAGTTAAACAATTTTACAGCAAATCAACAAAACAAGTACCCAAAAGTGCACTGTGGTAGCACCTTTATGATTTACCTTAAAGTATCATGTAAATACCATTGTATATGAACATGGTAATAATTAGTAATAAAATAATATAATAATTTAAGTACTTTTGTATTGAAAAGCTTTCAGTTAAAATTCTGAGATTTTAAATTCAGCATGCTTACAGTACATTCACGAGGCCATTTTGACCCTTAAAATTTCATTGGTGTAACCCATTGGTTAATTCCATCATATAAAATAGTTTCTTTGACTTGAATTAAACCAGTTATTTTAGAAGTTACTACAGTACATGAAGCAAATTTAATTGGAAAAAGATGCTATACAGTGTACATACCTGGCCCATATTCACAAATCCATATTTTTCTGCAAAAAGATCTGCAACATCAGCACCTCCAGTTATTTTAACTGCCCAACGGTTTGTGTATAATGTCATCTGGACACATTGGAGTCCAATCCCAAGGAAAAGTAAATATGGAAAAAGAGCTTCTGGTCTCATCTTCAGATGGTTATTATTTTTGCTTCATGCAGGGCTATTTGACTCCTCATTGAACCGTTTTTATTAAAAAGCGACTTGACATTGTTAACACTAGACTAGACTTTCATAAATTGTGGTAAAATAGTTCCTAAAGGGTCTAGTTTGACTGTATGAGCTCCACTCCACTGGGATGGCTTCTCTGCATCTTTTGCTAGAGGCTCATCATCTCCAATTACAGTGCTATCAGTTTCTACAGGTGCACTGTGTGCTCTTAAAGCAAACAGGAAGCACTGGAAACACTGTATAATAGGCCTTACTGTCATTCATAACAATATGAAGTTAGACAATGCATGACCGATCATAATGTACACTGTAAAATGTTTTGTTTATGATTTAGCATCACATTGAATTTTTTTGTTTCAATGTATAGTACCGCATTTTATTTATACTGTACTTATTTATTACGAAATTAACTTTTTTCTTTTTCTTTCCTGAATTAATTGCTCATTCATTCATTTTAATTCAATTTCATATTATGATCTGAAATTATTTCAAACTTCGATGTCTATTTATTTATTTATTTATTTAATATACTGATGAAATACATGCTGGATTACCACTGTGTGTGAAATATGTTATAGACTAAATATACTACCTGTCAAAAGTTTGGACACACTTGACTGAATATACACTCTTTATGATCTTAAAAACCTAAATATTATGTTTAAATGTTTTAAGGAAAATATATATTTTTATATAAAGGTATGTAAAAAAAATAATTATAATAAAAATTAGATTTGTATAGTTATTGGTATAGTTATAAAATATGTAAAATTAGAGGCCAAGCACCAAAGCTGCTGTGGCACCTATTGTATCCATTGGTTTTCTTATTATTATTATTCTGGCTGGGAGTCTATGGCAACCCTATGAACCCTATATAGGAAAATTATTAAATTTGGCACACTGATTGGGGTTGGCATGTATAGCAAATTTGGGACCTCTAGGACAAACTCTATAGCGCCACCACCTGTATCATTTGAACCATTTGTCCTAGAGACACAATTCTTTTTTTATTTTATTTTTTTATTATTCTCCTCCTGCTGAATTCAAGGGACCTCTTACATTAAAACTCTGCGCATTACAGTGTCCGTCATCTGGGATTATAATGTTTACAGTTTAAACTTTTCACATCCTTCAAACCTATCCGATTTGCCCAGACAATGGCTCAAATTAATCTCCAGACCGAGCCGCACAGAAAGGATGTTACAGAATTTTGATTCACCTTTGTTTAAAAGTTACGGCATCGCAAAGTTAACAAGGTCAATGTGAAAATGGATTTGAGGCCATATCTTGGCTACACTTTGTCCTATTGAAATTAAACTATGCCTCATTAGAACCATGATCCGAGGGCACATGCAAAGTTTCGCAACAGCGTTACCTATGTGGCAAGAATTGTGATTTTGTTTCCCCACAATTCTTTCTTTTTTTGTTTCCAAAATCTTTTTGCCCATAAATTTTGAACTGAAAAACATTGTCCTAAATGTCCTAAAATCATGACGTTGGTGTCTATTGTTTCCTTGGGTCAAATTTTTCCCATATCGAAAATTCTTCCTCTCCACCATATTGAATTTTATGAAAAAGTGATATATCTTTTGAATGCATTTTCGGATTTAAAAGATTATTGGGATGCGTCTTTGACATCATGTCCTGAGGGTACCTGAGGAGTTTGGAGACAGTACCACATAGTGGTCAAAATGATTAGTCAACTAAAACAAAACTTTTGATGTATCATTGCTTCCATATTGTAAGTTTTCATAAAATGCAGAGAGAAATTTCTAGATTTATTTAATTTATTTTTTCACTTAAAACCTGCTGACTCTCAGCTCTGTATGTCTCTTTATTACCTGTATAGCTTGTGGCTTTATAGCACAGTGGTCTGCATGATGTACCTGTGTGCTGTGGAGATCAAAAGGGTGCCAGTTCAAGCCCAGCTCCAGCTAAGTTGTAATAAACACAGTATCCAAACTGTTCTTTGTTTCTGTTGTGTTTGTGTAACAAGGTTAACATGGGAAAGGAGGCGGCAGGAACCAGCTGAACCGTCAAAATAATAGTTTAATGAAATCTTAAACAAAAAGACACAGAACACAAACGCACACACTGCAGCTGCATGTGGCTCTCTCTCTCTCGAACTGCCACATTTCGCTGCACTTATCCCTCTCCTTGGCTGATTAGCCCGACTAGGGTCTGGGTCTGCGTAGTCCTGGCCAGGCCCAGCCCTCCTCCTTGTCACAGTTTGATATCAGCTTTCTGCCATTTTGCATATTAATATAAAATATTTGATCTTTTGAACGCTTTGTCAGATTTGAATGAAAATTGGGATGCGTCTTCGACATCATGTCTTGAGGGTACCCGAGCAGTTTGTAGACAGCACCACTTATATTTCAAAAGATAACCAACACTTGTGTGCTGACTCTAACCTTGGCGAGTCTCATTGCCATCAGCCAAGTCAACTACGTGGCACACTGTGTTAAACACTTCAAAAGGTTGTGGGTTTGAATCCCCACCTAGGCAGGTTATCTGGGTTGTTTTCTCTTGTACTGGAGCTCTTTGTATTGTGCTTACTGAATGGTTGCAGGACAAATTAGATTTTGATGTTCATCTTTGTTTAAAGTTACATCAATATGAAGTTGATCAAGGTAACCGCTATGTTTGCTCTCAGCTTGGTATGTCCTTTTGGCGGCTGTCATCCATGTGACAGCATGGTGTAGTGGATTGTGCAAAAAGAAGTAATACGGAATGGTACAGGTTCAAATCCTTCTTGTGGTGACTTATAAACCATTGTGCATTTGCAATAACTATTATAGCCACTTTGTAAGTCCCATGGGTCCTGTAGGCCATTTAGGTGCTTGGCCCTGTAATTGCTGTTTGCAGCTATATTTATTATTATTATTAAATTAATTATTTATTTTTAAATGGATGAGTTAGACTGAAGAGTGAAGGAAAAGCAGCCAACAAGATGCCACCATACATGGGAACTGCTTCAGTACTGTATAAAAAGCATCCTAAGATGGACCTCATGAAGTTGGTTGAGAAACTGCCCAGAGTATGCAGAGTTGTAACAAGATAAAGGGAGGCTGCTTTAAAGAATCTAAAATATAAGAGAGTTTTGATCTTTTTAAAAAATTGACAATTTCCATTTTTCCATTGGTGTTATTAATGGAATTTCCAAATATTGACTGTAATGGCTTTACTATTATTCTACAATATGGATATAGTAATAATAAAGAATGAGTAGATGTATTTAAACAGTGTTCCCAGTGTTTTGACTAGTATTGTAAATAAACTTGCCTTGGCTTGCATTTTTCAGGTAACCTAAAAATAACTAGTTTCAACCTGACTTCATTGAGCTACACCAACATAGGGTCAAAGTCAGGTAGAAAATGTTCCTTATTTTACATAAGCATAATGTTTTTATTTTTTACAGTAAATATTCAGTCACAAAAGTTATGCAACTATGATCACGGATCATATATTTTCATAAATATTCATATTTGACTGTATATCAGCTACTTAAGCATTTTAAAATAGCTTAATTATGGCAAATTACTGATAATGCTTATTATTGAATTATTCATGAAAGTTACTATAAAGAATTTCCAAAACAGATGCCTTCCAGTGTCCAACAGAATTTATTGGTAAAGGAAAACAATACACAATGAGTTGCACAATGACTGTTTTTTTTTTTTTTTTTTTTCTATTTCAATGAAGAACTTCTCATGAACCACACCATGGGTAGATTTAGTTGTGTTTATGTGGTGCAGAATAAAATGTATGAATTGATGAATTGCCAAACATTTTTCAGGTGATCTAGTTGCGTAAGAAATGTTTATTGAGTGCCACAGAGAGCCAGCAGAATCTTCTCATAGTCTCCACTAGTTTCCTTCTGTAAAACCAAACACATAACCCACTTTTTATTCAAATATGCTGGTTTTAAACATAAGAGATCTGAGAATCCTTAATTTAACCCCAAAGCTTTTTAGACCACCCATTCTAAATTGTCGACTCACCAGGATGTCTTCCTGAAGGGTTTTGCCATACATCTTCTTGTACTCTTGAATGATTTTTAGCAGGTCGATTTCTGAACGGCTCACAATGATTCTAGTCAGTGTGTCAGTGTTGGTTCCTAATCCCTTGAAAGTCAAATTAAAAATTACAATTACAGTCAAATTCATGTGCAAAAATTCAGAAATAAACAATTAAAAATATAGCTACAAGCACCAAACATCAGGTTTCCAAGCACATATGTGGGAACATGAATTTGCTTATTATAGTGCCACCTAGAGTCCGACAGATGTCATTTTGCTTCCCTGCATAGTACTGTAGGTGGGATTTGGAACCATATGGGCAAATTTGGAATCTCTGCGTTTTACAGTTTCTGACACGCAGACAGTTTTAGGGCAGATTAAGAGCAATCAGAAAATCTGAACAAATACCTTCAGTGCTTAGACTCCTAAATATAAAAGATAAGCAGTTCTCACTACGAAAAATACACATAGTAACAAAATGGATTAACCAGATTGCAGTCCATGAATTCCTTTGTAACTTTACCTTCATAGCTAGGTGGAGCTTTTCTGCAAAGTAAGAAGGTTTGTTCCAAGCAGACTTCACTACAACATGAAAGAAGCAGACAATTATGAGGTTGTTTGAGTGTGTATCTTTGTGAGCCCAAAAATGAAGATATGAATTTGAACAGCTTAATTTAGTTACTCTTGTATCTTTGTGCAAAAAGTTTTTGTGTAATAATGCTGACAGTACCCACCCTCATCATGCAGAGCTGGAGAAACAGGCCTTTCTAAAACCTCCTTTCATTTTGAATAGTCTTTTGAACATGTTTTTGTACAGTAGGACTGCCTTCATTCAGATGAAGCATTTAACATGTCTAGCCTGAGTGTCTCCCACACCCACATTCTGTACATATACTACATACATATTAAACTGAATGCTTGTATCCTTACCTATAGTCATCAGACAGTCTTCAAGGCTTCCATGCAGCTCACCCTCCAGGGCTTTAGCAAAATTCTGCTTGCTGTATTGGCCGTAATACTTGAAAACTGCAGATGCATTTGAAATAACACTATTACTGCCTTAAAGAACATAATTTTTAATTACATTGTCTATTAGAATGATTATAAATTAAATCTAAACCAGTGTTTCTCAACTGGTGGGCCAGCAGGGAAAAAACTATGCAATTAATACAATGTAACTAACCAATGTAATAATCTTGCATAGTTTAGGCAAAAGCCAGAATGGGAAGGTTGCATGACTTCCCCTTATTCTTTAAAACCCTCAAAGAAATATATTAACTTACAATGTATGTTAACATATAATAAACATTGTATGTATGTAAAAAAAATTTTAACTTGCATATAATAAACATTATATGTTAACATACATACATACATACATACATACATGCGTATGCATTTTTTGCAAGGTTTTCGAGGATGAACCTCTGAAAATCATCTCTACTTACTTTTGCACAGCTGAGCTTCGCTCCTTGTTGTGAGGATTTCAATCAGGACAGAGCACACAGTGCCAACACGATGCTCTCCTGCTTCAAACAAAGCCTGAGACGACAACATACCATAATCAAAGCCAGTTTATATTTATTGTTTTGACCAATGTATACTTCGCTGCCCCTATTTCACATTATGGGGCAAAATCACTGAACAGTGGTGTCACTTTAGCGCACTGTATTTCAGCACAAAAAACCTGCATCCTATTAACTAACACCCACAATCCAGTTTAACCAGGCACTATCTGCGCTGGAACAACAGTGTACCATGCATATTTATTTAAATTCACTGTCATACTTTTTAGTGCAAACACGCCTCCTTTCTGTACAAATTAAGCTATTTATAGATATTCACATTAAATTACCATTGCACTACTTCTGCATTATTAAATTTAAGTCTCCTAGCCGCGATCATGCATGCGACAAGCATGAGCAGGGGTGGACTGGGAAGAGAAAGCGGCCCAGATAAAAGTTGTTGAGCGAAGGGGGTGTTGGGGGTGCTGGGGGGTGTTGTCGCTATCCTTTTCTGAATATCGCTGCCCCCTTTGGCATATCGCGGCACCGTTTTGTGGCTCGTTCGACATAACGCGGAGGCTCATTTCAGCTTAGTCCCAGTTCTCCCGATGGCCAGTCCGCCCCTGATCGGCCCCAAAGTGCATCGGCCCACCGGGAAAATGCCCGGTATGCCAGCCCTGAGCATGAGGAAGTGTAATCAATCTTCAGATCATGGTTGCGGCTAGGAGACTTGCAGATGTCAAGATTTATAGTGAAAAAGGAGTTACATTTGGATCTGTTCTAACCCAAAACCCATCATATTTGATTACCTTTATGCTGCCTTTGCCTTTATTTTTTTTTTTAAGTTTGGACCCCATTGACTTGCATTATATGGATATATTCACATCATATCTCCATCAAAAATCTTTGTGCCGCAGAGGAAAAAAGTCATACGAGTTTGAAATGGCATGGCAGGGTGAGTAAATTATCATTATCATTTACTCATTAATTACAATTTTTGGGTGAACTATTTTTTTTTTAACATTTTGTAACTCTTGGTAAAGGTACTATGATCACAGTAGGTCATTATGAAATACTTTGCAGAGTTGAATGTAAAGAAACAAGTTACTGAATGGAAGTTATGTGCTGTTTTGATCAACTGCCATAGGTGAATGTAAGAATCTTTACCTTTGCATCACTCTTAGCCAGTCCATCATCAATGTTGCAATCTTCACTCCTGGAAGCCTGAAGTTAAGAGATAGCGATATAGTAATATTTTATTATCTAGTCAATACACATAACATTTTTTGCTTTGTATGTGGTGTAACATAAATACACATGGCTCACAAGTGTTAGGGAACTTCGAAATTGTAGCTACCTAGGCTACACAGTAGGCCTACACATTACTTAAAGCTAAATTCTGACTACACATTCTAAGTGGTTAGCTACACTACAAGTTACTAACAACAAGTTGTTTATTACTTCTGAAAAATTTAGTTATTAGCATTGCTACTTCTAGTTATTTACTCTACAACACTGCTGCACAAAGTAATTGTTGAACCTTGCAAAGGGCAACCAGAGCAGTCTCGAGATGCCCTGTAGTTTCACTTTTAATATCCTCCTCCAGCAGCTCTCCATACACTGTGAAAGAGAAAGAGGTCAACAAACATGTACAGTACATTTAGGAAAAAGATGCATGAATTTTGATCTTTCGTGTTACCTTCTTTGAACATATTCTTCATCGCTGTGATCTCCTTGTTTGATCTGGTTCCCAGAATTTCACTTAAGACAGCCTCATTTGTCCCAAGATTCTAATTATCAAATGAATACAATTAAGTTTGGAATTCAAATCTTTGTATAAAGCAACATGCATTGAATGGTTGTGTATATACAAGGTCATTCTCAGACCATGTGTGTTTCCACTGATTTAAAGGTATATTCCCAGTTCAATACAAGTAAAGCTCAATCGGCAGCATTTTTGACAATATTGATTACCACAAAACAATGTATCTGGGTAATGAGGCACTTAAAATGAATTCACTACAATGAAGTGAAAAGGGCCAATGCGTAAACGTTAAAATACTCACTGTTTTAAAAGTATTGCCACAATACATAAACAATATGCATATTAACATGACTTTAGCGAGATAAAATCGCTTAATAACCTTCTCTGTGTAAAGTTATAGCCAATTTTACAACTTCTTTACCATGACAATGTAATGTCAACAAACCCTAAAACCCTAAAATGACTGTAAAAACAACGAATAAACAACTTTACAGATAAAATACATTAATTTTAACAGAAGAATGAATGCAAGTGCTTTTATAAAATTATAAGCTTCACATTTCTGTTTAAACTCTCCAAAAATTGGCCCCATTCACAAGTGCCTCGCTATAACCTCGAATTTTGTTTTTCTTTTTAAAGAAAAGGTGGGACGAGTCAAAATAATTTTTTGTGATTATCAACATTATGCCACAAATGCTGTCGATTTAGCTTAACTTATATTGAACCCAAAAATATTCCTTTAACCTATGGCATAAGCTGAATTGTTGGTTTAGAGCTAATGATTAATCGCTGCAATAATCGCCCGTTGAATGATCATATATATCATATATATATTTGTTTTTCATTGGAATATCAGCCAATTTCCTTGTCCCAGTTGCATGACATAGCTTATATATATACACACACACACACACACACACACACACACACACACACACACTGGTAGCGCGGTTAATCACCTCAATCCGGGTGGTGGAGGACAAGTCTCAGTTGCCTCCGCTTCTGAGACTGTCAATCCACGCATCTTATCACATGGCTTGCTGTGCATGACACCGCGGAGACTCACAGGATGTGGAGGCTCATGCTACTCTCCGCGATCCATGCACAACTTACCACGTGCCCCATTGAGAGCGTGAACCACTTAATCGCGACGAGGAGGTTACCCCATGTGACTCTACCCTCCCTAGCAATTTCTTTTAAAAAATGTTTTATGCATTTCTGAGAAAATGCAAAATTTGTCTTTGTCACTGCAATTCTGTTTAAAATCATAGTTTGAATAAATTATATTTCCTGAAAGTTCAGCAACCTTCTCAAATGAAAGTATTTACCTAATAACATATTAACAGAATAATGAATTAAACATTGTCATGTATCAAGACAAAAACAGTAAGTTGTACCTTCATGGCTCTTTTCATTTCAAAAGCATCATACTCTGGTGGTGTCATCAACAAGGCCAGGACCACCTCCTCAAAATGTGACTTCAGAGCCTTTTTCAAATCATCTGCCAGAGGCTGAAGCACAAGAACATAAAAACTATTAACTAAATATAAGATCAAATAAGAGTTCTTTATTATGTAATTTTTCAGGGCTGCATTTCCCAAAAGCATTGTAAACTTAAGTAGATTGTAGAAACCATTGGCGCCAATGGGCTCAACAATTAACTTAAGCTTGTGATGCTTTTGGGAAATGCAGGCCTGGTTACTTTATCATTATTCTAAAATGTGATAAATAGTAGAATATAAAACAAAAATAATAAAGAATGATTGTCCAAACATTTGACTAGTAGTGGCAATAGGCAAAAGGGAAAAAGCTGAACTGTGGTTTGATCTCACTTTTCCTGCACTTTGCTGATAAGCTGCTTTGATTTGTTGTCTCTGTGCATTGCTCCTCTTTGCTAGCACCTCCACAATAGTGGCTTCATCCACACCTTAATGACAGCAAAACACAAACCAAAGTCACTGCAATTTTGTTTGCAGTTTGTTTATGAACAAACCACAAAGGTAATTTTACTTGAAGTGTGCCTGCTTTTGTGCATGGTGCATAAGAGCCGATAATTAAGACCAATACAACTAAAAGCCTAAAAGTCCCAAAAAAAGGCTGCATATTGGATGATTTAATCCATACACAGCTCATTTCCAGTATTTCAGCTATGACATACTGTAATTGTAGGTGTGGTGTATTCCGCTCTCATTTTCTCTGTTGCACAACAGCAGTTAACAAACATGCAACTACACACAAATGCAGCAGTGCCTCTTTCATACATAGGATTTTTTCTTTTGGAACTTTTACTATCAATATCACAAACATGAGAACAACATTGTATGTGTTTAACCTTACATTTACTATGATATCATTAACCTACCTTTGGTCTCAATGGCTTTCTTCAATTTTGCAGCATCATTTTGGGCATTTAAGTTAGGATCAGCCTTGACTGTTCCAAAGTATGCCGTCTCAGCAGGACCACCTTTAAAGCCCTAAAAATACATATAGCAGAAGACATTCGAATGTAAATTTAATGTCAGACCAAGAACTAAAGGAATGAATCTCACAAATCCTATCAAGAACCTGTCCAGGTCATATTTCACCCAACAATAATGTTAAATAATAAATGAAATAATACTACTACTAATAATAATACATAAAATACATATATACTTTTAAGGACTTTAAAGAATTGTTTTGCATTGTGACAATTTCATGAAAAGTAACTAACGGTACAGTAATCTAAAGGAACGGATTTTATATATTATTTCAATTGTAAAGTATTTATACATCATATCAGTTTTGTTGTACTGCCTTTAAAAAACATTATATAACAGTGTTTTTTACAGTAACAAAGTAACTTTACTGTGTTACACTAATGAGAATAACCTTTGAGAATAATGGTAAGTCCAGTATATATATTAATTAATTGTAATTAATATATATATATATATATATATATATATATATATATATATATATATATTAGTAAAATGCCAATTTTTTTATGGTAATGACAATTTGACAAGAAATTGTATGGATATACGATGCAAGAAATTATTCCATGTATAGTACGGCCATTTGGTTCTGTGTATATCTGTAAGTCTTTGCTTACCCTGGTACTGTCATCTTCACTAACTTGCTGGAGAAACTTCTGGAATAATGCCATCTTGTGATCTTTGAAGCTATAAAGAGCTAAGCAAATACATAAAATTGAGATTAAGAGCTTATGAACAGGTATTTAAAACATTGTTTAGATCCTGTTTGTTGATCTAGATATGTAACACCAATTCCATCAATGTTGTCAATCACTGCATTTAAAATACTGCATTATTCAGAAATCGTAGACTTTATTAGTTAAGACAAGTTACCCAAGAGAATGTGCATTGAAATGAAGTTTCACTCACCAGTTCCCCTGTGATGTCTGTTAAAGTTGGTCAAAAGTGTGTAATTTTGGGAACAGAACTGGTCCTTTTATTCCTCACACACACCCACAGGGAAGATTTTGGGCTGGGTAGAGAGTTTAGACCTGGTAGTTCTGGTTGTACCTGTCTCTAGGACTTAAGAATCTATCATTTAAAATGTTTCCCGCACACACCTTCAACTGTAGGATGAGTGGTCTTGTGTAGGATGAGTGGTCATGCAAAAGCCTTAAACAAAACTAAACTACGAAATGAAATTGTTAACGACATGTTTTACAATATGGTGTAGATGCTTCAAACGAGTCATGCACAATTATAGCTTCAAAAGTGTGCCAGACATTATTGGTTAGATGAGTTTGTGGAATTTGTTTCTTCGATTATGACAATAAGCATACATAAGGTTGCGTTCCTGCATAGTACAGGTGCCACATGTAAAAGAAAACAATACACTTGTTGCACTGTAGAGTGCCAGGATTTTATAAGATTTAATAGTAATTTGTTACAATAAAATACTAGTATATAGTTGCCATGTAAATGTAAAAAACTGTGGAACTTCTACTGTGAAAAATTACTGTGAAAGTACAGCAACTAAAAGCCAGCAATATATTGTAGATTTACACTAAAATTGCACAATGACTGACATATTTTTCTTATGAAACACTTTTCATGAAGTACACCATGGGGATTCAGTTGGGTGAATTCTTCACCCAAGTGAAGAATTGACAGATGTTTTTATGTGATCTAGTTTATTGAGTGCCACAGAGAGTCAGCAGAATCTTCTCATAGTCTCCACTAGTTTCCTTCTGTAAAACCAAACACATAACCTTTTTTAGTGTACAAATTAACCAATATTTTTAAATGTAAGGATTTAAAAGACTTAAAGTCAACATGCAATGGCATTTGCAACCCTTTATGCATTTCAGAATGAAACAGGATATTCAACGAGAAACAAACAAATCTAGGGTGGGACTTGATTTAATCTATTGGGAATGTATCAGGGGAGACTGGCTTTAGTCCAGTCACATGGGGTGATCCTTCAAGGTTTCCTTAAACGGAGGGCTGTCTATATCAAATCAACTAAACACTGGGGTGCCTCAAGGCTCAGTGCTTGGGCCTCACCACTTCTCGAAATACAGAACCATACTGGACCCAATCATAAAAGGCACACAGCTTCACTTATCACTATGACATGGATGATTCACAGTTCTACCTGATGTCCAGATTATCTGAGCTCATATCCCAGCCTACCTTTCAGATGTCTTGGCCTGAATGAAGGAATCACCTTCAGCTCAACCTTTAGTGAGCTAAACAGGATATGTGTGGGAAAGTTTTCTCTAAGACGGGGTGGGTTGAAAAATATGCTTGGTGACATCAACCATACAGGAAATTCACTTCGCGATTAACTGCACATTTTTTTTTGTAGTTGATCACGATTAATCGTCGATTTTTAAAAGTACTGAAATATGACAATACATATATACATCTTTTCTTGACAAAATTCATTTATTTACATCTTAGGAAACAAAAAAAAAAAAAACATGTAGCAATATAATGCTTTATTAACATTTTCCAAACAAAACCTTCCACAGTATAAAGAATGCACTAAAATATCACAAATTCAAGTAACATTAAATGTTTCCCAAAGTCTAAGTGTGAGTGACTAATTGAAATAACTAGTCCCCACATAGGTTGCATATACATTCCAATGGGCATTAAATACCTCCACAATATTAATTTGCCGTTAGATGGGAGATGGGAGACCACAGCAAATTTTATTTTCACTTACCCATTTGCTCCAAGACCAAAAGAAAAAAATCCACTATTATGTTTGATTGATTTTCCAGAAGAGGAAATAATAGAGAGCGGTGGGGTTAAGACAGTCACATGGGAGAAGATGCCAAATTTACTGTCTCACTCTCAGCAGCTGTAATCGATATCCCCTCGCAGCTGTGGTAATTAGTTTTTTTAAAACTAATTCCAGGGTAATATAACAATAACCATTATGTTATAAATTTACCCTCAATATTTAAAAAATGTATAATTTATAAAAAATAAAAAAAACTGCGAGATTTACACTGCTAAATAAGGCGGAAATCACAGTATGTGAAAAAGGTCTATTACAGCAATCGTGAAGCTGGGTTCATGATTGTCAGGGCGTCAACGCGTCTCATTCTGGTGATAGTTAAGATTTGGTGTGCATCTGTCGTTATTAAAACGTGCCTTACATAGGCTGAAAAATACTTGATTTCTATCACAAGTCCAATCTGGGCTTGCTTTGTACATCAAATGTTAAGAGCTTCTTTCTCAGTCATTTTATCACTGACAGGGAAGCGCTGTCAGAGATTCTTTTATTTACTGAGATAACAACCTCCACAGCTCTATCATAGTTGAGAGTGTAACAGTCAACTAGTGTGTTAAGACAGTTCCGCCCATAGACTGTCTATGGGACCACTGCATTATGCTGTATTATGCTAAGCTTGTAGGTTCACCTTGGTAGAAGGGCTCTGTGTGCGTCAGTGTAATGACAGCAGGCGGACACAGTACAAAGGTTATGCCTTTTACACCAGTTTATGCTGTATTAATGGTAAATGCGTTAGTCGTGTTAAACTTTTTTATTTAATCGCATGCGTTAATGCGTTAATTCTGACAGCTCTAATTTTGATACATTATTACAGAGACAAACATTTCTATTCTTTGCAATAACGTGCACGGATGGATCATGCATGTGTTAAGATGCTCAATAGGGTCCATTTGATTTCATGTTGACTATAAGAAAGTAGGTTAAAGATTTTCAGATCACACATTCTGAATTCTGGTGACTCACCAGAATGTCTTCCTGAAGGGTTTTGCCGTACATCCTCTTGTACTCTTGAATGATTTTCAGCAGGTCAATTTCTGAACGGCTTACAATGATTCTGGTCAATGTGTCAGTGTTGGTTCCTAATCCCTAGAAAGCAAGTCCACATTACAGTCAAATTCATGTGAAAAGTCCTAAAAATATCAAAACCCTATGCTGGAATATGTTCTAAATGGAATATGGAATAAATTCCATGGGAATTTTACCTTCATAGCCAGATGGAGCTTTTCTGCAAAGAAGGCAGGTTTATTCCAGGCAGATTTAACTAAAACAAGAAAGAGACAGTAAGAATGTTGTTAAGTTTGTATATTGTTGGTTGGTTTTATGTGGTTGCTGTCTGTTTGTGTGCACAAATGTGAATTATTTCATCTTGTTTCTTTGTATCTTTGCGCGATAAGGGTTTGTGTAATAATGCTGACTGCACCCACCCTCGTCATGCAAAGCTAGACAAACAGGCCTTTCTGAAAGCTCCTTTCATTTGTAATAGACACATCTAGCCTGTGTCTCTCACACCTACATAAATACACACAGATTAAATTGAAGGCTTGTATCCTTACCTAGGGTAATTAGACAGTCTTCAAGGCTTCCATGCAGCTCACCCTCCAGGGCTTTAGCAAAATTTTGCTTGCTGTATTGGCCGTAATACTTGAAAACTACAGATGCATTTGAAATAACACTGTTAACTGCCTCAAAGAAGTCAATTATCTCTGAAAAATACTTTTTTACACTACATGGCCAAAAGTATGTAGGCACCCCCTTTTAATTGATGGATTTGGCTATTTCAGCTACCCTCTTTACTTTCAGGTGCGTATAAATCAAGACATTTTCAGTGGAATGGGGCATACCAAAGAGCTCAGTGACTTTCAGTGTGGAACTCAAAATGATAAAGATATGATTTACTGAGGTGGAAGAACTTGACTGGCCTGCACAAAGTCCAGACCTAACAACCTTGGGATGAATTGGAACGCGAACTGCGAGCCAGGCCCCATCTCCCAACATCAGTACATCATGTATCTGAAAGGGAGCAAATCCATGCAACCATATTCAAACATCAATTGGAAAGTCTTCCCAAAATAGTGGAAGTTATAGCAGCAAAGGGAGGACCAATTCCCTTAATTCCCATTTTTAAACTAAAAATTCAACAAGCATATGAGTGTGGTGTTTGGGTGTTGACACATTTGGCCATGTATTGTGTAATATTTTTAGTTGTATTCCATCATATGGCATCCTTCATTTACTTTTGCACAACTGAGCTTCGCTCCTGGATGTCAGGATGTCAATCAGGACAGAGCACAAAGTGCCAACACGATGTTCTCCTGCTTCAAAGAGAGCCTGAGAAAACAACGTAACAAAAGTTGTGTAAACCTTTTCCTGTAGCCAACAAAATCTTAAGCTGCAAACAGAGAATGCATCATTAACTTTGGCAAATTAACATGGTAATTTAGTGATTAATAATATGAAAAATAACGTGTTAAAACAAATTCTCAATTAATCATACTCCCAACCCATACAAAAAGTCCATAAGGATGTTCCCACTATCAGAGCAATTTAAGCTTGTTGTACCACGTTGATGTTGCAACATGATTACATGGGAAGTTGGCATGTTGTTTCCGATAGTTCCAATATCCTAGGATCGGCCACATTATGCTATATCTATACAGTAAAAAATGCTATCTTCATCATTGTATTATAGCCTATACAGCTGAAAACAACTCACTTTACAACTCGCTTTTGTCGCCCTTCTGCCGAATTTTGGTAAGCACAGACACATTTTAGCTAAAAAAAAAAAAAAAAAAATGTATTTTTTATTACATTTATTATTAAAAAAAAAAACTATTTCCGATTTTACTGTGAGATCAGTCTGAATGTTTTTGCAAATTTTTGGCAGTAGGGGGCAGTTGGCACAACTCCTGCTGTACAGGCAACAGGCCTCGTCCAACAAACAACAGCAACGCACAAGATGTGTTTATCAACGTTTCAAACTACATTGAACTTGACACAGCATCCTAAAAACATGGCGCGTATTGCTAGAGATGCTGAAAACTAGTAAGAAACGACACAACCAAAGTGAGATGGTTCAAAAGCGTCCATATATAGCTGCCAAAGAACCCAATCGCAGACAAGTAATGCAACAAAAACATTTTATTAACAAAAAAAAAAAAAACAATACAAATCTGGGCACAGGGAAAAAACAAAAGCCCAGACTACAGCCAACAGGGCTGGGAAAACAAAAGACCCATGATGGGGCAAAAACAACCAATATAAATAAGACTGAATAAACAAAAGGAAAAAGCTGAACAGGGAGCACTGGGCCCAAATCTGGCAGAATGGCAGAAAACAGTACTAACACATTCCAACAACGGCCATGAAACACGAGAAATGACAACTATGTGACATGGACAAGAAAACACAAGGGGAATGTAAAGAGAAGGAAACGAGGAGGGTAATGAGGAGAGCAGGTGAGGACAACCAACTAATAATCAGACAGATAACCAGGCAATGTGGGCAGGGTAATCACAAAAGACACCAACACCAGTGCACATGGCTATGATAAAACACAAAGCCATGTGCACTCACACAACACTAGTGTCAGGATCCGGCCACAAAACTATAAACAAAACCAACCGAAGTGGCAGGATCCTGACACAAGATACACAAGATGGGTACAAACACATCATGTAATTAATTTGATTAAAAAATGTTAATCGATTGACTGCACTAGTAACTACTGAACGAGCATCAATGGAAGCATTATCCCTTGTGAGGAGCCCTCCTCGTGTGAACAATTAACTAGTGTTCTCTTAGTACTCTTTCCAAACCATTGCACCGATACCATTGAAACCGACACAAAGCATGTTTCAACACTTGTCAAACCCAACAGTAGCAAAATAGGGCCCTCAACTAACAAATTATAAATCAGAATATAGCATTAAGCCTCAATAATTCGCTGCAACGACAACACTATGAGAACACCCAAAATGATTGACAGGCAGGAAGTGCCTTAGATGCTTTTTTATTTTACTAAAATAAATCAGGGCAGTTATTTCAGTGATATCTTTCAGGGAGTAGGATTATTTTTTGGATACCTTTCCATGAATTAAAAAAAAAAAAAAAAAAAAAAAAACAAAATCGCTTACAGCACCTTTAAGACCTGCAAGTCTACCTGTGACTCTACCTGCGTGAATCCATCATGCAAAGAGACTGACAAGGCACCGCGTACAATGTCAACTGAAGTCAACGGAGCAACTTCATCAAAGAGCTACAGTAGATGGTGCCCCTCATCTTACTAGACCATTTGAAATCCTTTATAAACTGGATATCACAGGAACTGTACTTTACTGGCTTGAGTCCTTCCTGATGGGCATATTTCTCAAGGTTTTCTGGAGGGAATGGATGTCTAAGTAACATCTGCTAATCTGGGGTGCCTCAGATTTCAGTGCTTGGCCCTCTCTTCTTCTCAATGAACACAACCTCATTGGGCCCAATCATTAAGGCACAAAACTTCTATCACTGGATGAAACGCAGCTCTATCTGTTGTTCCAGGCTGACAACCACCTAATTTCATATTTCAGCCTGCCTTACAGACATCTTGGCATCTCAACTTTGCGAGACAGAACTACTCGCCATCACAGCCAGCCAATCTGTCAACCACAACATCACTGCACAGCTGGGTGCATCCAGCTGATTGCTGGATCTTGCTTCAGGATTGTGGGTAGTGTATTTAAAAATGAAGCTGAAATATTACTGACTTTTGGCTTTTACAGGAGCATATGCCATCACTTAACAACCTCAGGGCTAATGGCTTCAAAAAATCTAGATAGGTTTATAAGTTATCGCTCAAAAAGACAATACCAGAAACCAACTTAACTATCTAATTTCTCTCAAAGCAGGTCATTAAATGCTTTAGACCTAGTCTAATCAACTCAGCTGGATGTAAAGAAATCAGCTCATGTGAATGGAGATTGTGTTATTTTTTATCAACTGTTGTAGTTTTGCAGTGGGGTGTGCCACAGTGGAATTACCTTTGCATCGCTCTTTGCAAGTCCATCGTCAATGTTTTTGTCCTCGCTCCTGGTAGCCTGAGGTTATGAGATAATGTAATATTTCACAATTTAGTCAATACACAACAAAATTTGCTTTCTTGTTGTGTAACAAATATAGATTGCACAATCAAATTTTTGTACCTTGCAAAGTGCAAGCAGAGCAGTCTCGAGATGTCCACTAGTTTCACTTTTAATATCTTCTTCCAGCATCTCTCCATACACTGTAAATTAAAAAGAGGTAAACAAACACATCTACTTACACATCCTCTATTTAGGAAAAAGATGCATGAATTTTGATATTTCTTGTTACCTTCTTTAAAAGAATTCTTCATTGCTGTGATCTCCTTGTTTGGTCTGGTTCCCAGAATTTCACTTAAGACAGCCTCATTTGTTCCAAGATTCTGATTGTCAAATACAATTTAGTGTTAAAGTCTTTGAATAAAACAACATGCAATATCAGATAACTGTGTACACAGTCACTACCCACTAGTCTACCAAGTCATTTTTTCCTCATTAAAACAGTTGAACTCCTAAAGACATGAACTGTCATTTTGTAATCCATGTAGGAAATCATGAGCACACACACATTAAAATGAAGATTCCAGTCATATCAGTAACCTTATAAAAGCTGTTTTAATCTACATGGAGAGGGTCCGCACATGGGGGCAGCCATGTTTGAATCACATGACCAGCTGAATACTACACACTTAATCTCAGTAACCATCCTGTTATTTGACACTTTCACTCATTGATTAAAGTAATTATGGCTGACTGTGAATACTACATTTCTACAATGGCATCTGAAACTAAACACTATTGATTTTAAATGATACTGCATCCAAGCCACTAGGTGTCAGTGTCCAAAATGACACAAAGACAAAAGTTACTGAGTACATCTTTAAAATATTTATAAATGTAAAAAAATTAATAAAAAAAAAAAAACAAAATCAAAGGATGTACTTCGTACCTTCATGGCTCTTTTCATTTCAAAAGCATCATACTCAGGTGGTGTCATCAACAAGGCCAGGACCACCTCCTCAAAATGTGACTTCAGAGCCTTTTTCAAATCATCTGCCAGCAACTAAAGCATAATAATAATAATAAAAAAATTTATCCACACGTTTCTCTAAATCTGTATTTCAGTCTTTATCCGCATTTCATTATGTTAACACTTGCTGATCTCATCAAGTTCAATAGTTCAACTCAAGTTTTGAAAAAAGTTTTTGCAAAATGCAAGGCAAAATAATGTTTTTAGTACGAAGCACAAGAATACTGACTGTAAAGAATGTGGTCTGGTGTTTTGATATTTGCTAGCTAAGGTCTGATCTTCACCCTGCTACATTCAACCCCAAAACTTTTTGAATTAAATCAGTTGAAACAAAACATGTTTGACAGAGATATGGCGTGGATTATCTCCCCCGCTAATTATATTGTGTGATGTATTACACGTTTTTAGGTTAGCATTAGCATAAATGTCAAAGTTTCCTGAGAATGACCCTTAACTTTTCAATAATTTAATCTTGAGGTCATTAGGTCTGGTCTCTTTAGATTACTTGGGTCGTACAGAGCACAATGTTCCAAGGTCAATCATTTAGATTTGGCTCGAACATTGGGGGCGTGAAGCATTTACCATGTACCGGAATCTATGCCCCTGGTCATAGCTATTAACCATTATTTGCTACTTGCTAGTCAGTTGCTGTTGGTATAAGGGAAAAGCACATTCTTACAGTGTAAATCATGAATATGTTTGATCCGTTTACCAAGGAGGGAGAGACTGTTAATTTTAAATGCGTATAGGTCTGCCCAAAGTTAATTTTGACAGCCATTTAGTACACCATGTTAACTGTGGTGTAGAGGTTTGCAACCTGAACTGGTCCTGACAGGACATGTCAAACCACCAAGTTTTGGGTCGGGTTCAGGTCAGTTTTTCAAAAATGACTTTGGGTTTACATAAATTACAGCATATTGCAACAGTCCTTGCATGGAGAACAAATTATAAAGAGTGTGTGCAATTTCAAGTTTGGGCTTAAAACCTAACTATACAGGTCGGGACGGTTTGACCTTCTGACAGTCTCGGGTTTGGGTCAGGCTTAATTTTAAGGCCTGTGCAGACCTCTACTGTGGTTTGTGTTCTCACCTTTTCTGTCCTCTGCTGATAAGCTGCTTTTATCTGTTGTCTCTGTGCATTGCTCCTCTTCGCCAGCACCTCCACAATAGTGGCTTCATCCACACCTTTATGAGGAAAAAAAGACCAAAATCATTATGCATTTCATACTAATTCTAGTAATGCTAAAAAGTATTGTTATGTATCATGGTGTGTACCTATTTTATTAACGTGCAGAGAATGCACATGATTAATGGTGCATAATCAGATATGGATTATGGCAATACAGCTAAAAGCCTACATGTTCCAACACAGCTGTATATTGGGTGATGAGTATTTATAAGGCACTGATTCTTGAGACATGGGACAAAACATGTACCACAATTTTACCTGACTTTTTAAAAATGGCAACATATACAGTTGTTTGGCCCCCTTTTAAATCATAATGATAAAGGAAATCACCCAAATGGCCCTGATCAAAAGTTTACATACCCTTTAATGTTTGGCCTTGTTACAGACACACAAGGTGACACACACAGGTTTAAATGGCAATTAAAGGTTAATTTCCCACACCTGTGGCTTTTTAAATTGCAATTAGTGTCTGTGTATAAATAGTCAATGAGTTTGTTAGCTCTCACGTGGATGCACTGAGCAGGCTAGATACTGAGCCATGGGGAGCAGAAAATTGCTCTCAAAAAACCCACAGGTAACCTCAGGAGAAATACAGACTGCTCTGGAAAAAGACGGTGTGGTTGTTTCAAGGAGCACAATACTTGTTGACCCCTCTCCAAACATAGTGCTTATGGTTGTGACCATAAAGCTCTATTTTGGTCCCGTCACTCCAAATTACAGTGTGCCAGAAGCTGTGAGGCGTGTCAAGGTGTTGTCGAGCATATTGTAACCGGGCTTTTTTGTGGCATTGGCTTCTTTCTGGCAACTCGACCATGCAGCTCATTTTTGTTCGAGTATTGTCATATTGTGCTCCTTGAAACAACCACACCATCTTTTTCCAGAGCAGCCTATATTTCTCCTAAGGTTACCTGTGGGTTTTTCTTTGTATCCCGAACAATTCTTCTGGCAGTTGTGGCTATAATCTTTCTTGGTCTACCTGACCTTGGCATCAAGAGATCCCCGAATTTACCACTCCTTAATAAGGGATTAAACAGTACTGACTGGCATTTTCAAGGCTTTGGATATCTTTTTATATCCTTTTCCATCTTTATAAAGTTCCATTACCTTGTTACGCAGGTCTTTTGACAGTTCTTTTCTGCTCCCCATGGCTCAGTATCTAGCCTGCTCAGTGCATCCACGTGAGAGCTAACAAACTCATTGACTATTTATACACAGACACTAATTGCAATTTAAAAAGCCACAGGTGTGGGAAATTAACCTTTAATTGCCATTTAAACCTGTGTGTGTCACCTTGTGTGTCTGTAACAAGGCCAAACATTAAAGGGTATGTAAACTTTTGATCAGGGCCATTTGGGTGATTTCTGTTACCATTATTATTTAAAAAGGAGCCAAACAAATATGTGATAATAAATGGCTTCATATGATCACTATCCTTAAATAAAAGACAGTTTTTTTTGCATGATCAGTCATATTTTCAAAATCAATGCCAAAATTTCACAATTTCTGCCAGGGTATGCAAATTTTTGAGCACAACTTTACACTTACACTTTAAAATTAACCAGAGAATTAAGTAAAATCTTCTTATAGTAAATGTTCCATTTTATTTGATTTTCCCTTCATTTCATCAAAATTATGACATTTCATTTTTACTCACTATCCGGGACATCCTGTTAAGCAGTACCTTTTTTCACGTTGTCATTATGGGTTATTGTTTGTAGAAATTTGAGGAAAATAATGAATTTAATCCATTTTGGAATAAGGCTGTAACATAACACAATGTGGAAAAAGTGAAGCGCTGTGAATACTTTCCGGATGCACTGTATATGATGGAGACATGAAAATGCACTGCATTGTAGGAATGGCCTAACCCTAAAACCACCTGTTCCAAGACCAATTAAATTCTTTATAAATATTAAAATATAAATTAATCTTAAAGGCAAAGCTCACCCAAAAATGAAAATTCCTTCATCATCTCACCCTCATGTGATACCAGATGTGTATGACTTTCTTTCTTCTGCTGAACACAAACAAAGATTTTTAGAAGAATATCACATCTATGTAGGTCCATACAATACAAGTGAATGGTGACCAGACCTTTCAAGCTCCAAAAATCACATAAAGGCAGCATAAAAATAATCCATAAGTAATTTAAGTCCCTTAAATATCCACTTTCACTTTCAGATTTACATTCTTTCACATTTTGTAAGTGAAAGTGGAGATTTTTGGTAAAAATGACTTAAATATTGATCTGTTTCTTACCCACACCTATCATTTTGCTTCTGAAGATATGGATTAAACCACATTTATGGATTACTTTTTATTTGGCCTTTATGTGATTTTTGTGCTTCAAAAGGTCTGGTCACCATTCACTTGCACTGTAAAAATCTTCATTTGTGTTCAGCAGAAGAAAGTCATGCATATCTGGAATGGCATGAGGGTGAGTAAATGTTGAGAGAATTTTCATTTTGGGGTTAACTATCGCTTAAAAAAAAAAAAGAATCAAGAGGTTGCACCAAAATGTAGGCATATACAGTACCTCCTTTAGCCTGTTTTGTCTTAGTACTCAAGAATCAGTGCCCTGTAGCCTATGGCTCTCTGCCTTTTAACTATGACATCATTCTAGGAAAGTTTTCTAAGGAACTGCAGGGGCGTGTCTTCCGCACCGTTCCTATATTATATTGTAATAGCAGTTAAACAAAAATACAACAACATATTGTATTATATCTTGCTGACAATGCACGGTTTTTCATCCTTGTGTTTATCAAAATGCATACAAGAAGTGTCCGTTTAATTTTGCATTTAGCATGAAATCTCTACTTTGCCTTTGGTCTCAGTGGCTTTCTTTAATTTTGCAGCATCGTCTTGTGCATTAAAGTTAGGATCAGCCTTGACTGTTCCAAAGTATGCCGTCTCAGCAGAACCACCTTTATTACCCTAATAGAACACATAGCACAAGGTTTTATTCAGGAGAATTCAAATGCAATAAACACTGCATGTCAGATAGACGTGTGTATATTTGTTAGTTCTCACTTACCTTGGTGCTGTCATCATTAGTTATTTTATCAAGGAATTTCTGGAAGAATGCCATCTTGCACCTTTGGAAAAGCTCAAACAAGCTATAAAATGCATAAGGGTGGGCTTATAAGCTTATTAAGCAAATATTGTCTACATATTTAATAGATTTTATCTGATCATCAATAACTTAAGACATTTTTGACAAACATCTGTATGCATTAAAGAGACAGTATGCAGTAAAATGTGCTTACAAAAATATCTCACCTCTTTCACTGTGAAGTCTGAGAAATGGTCTAAAATGGGTAATTTTAGCAACAGAACTGGGACTTTTATTTCTTAAACACGCCCATTGGCAAGGCTGGGTGGATGGGTTAGACCTGGTAGTACTGGTTGTACCTGTCTGTATGACTTATAAGAATCCATCCTTTGTGGCACACACCCTCAACGGTAGCATACATTATATTGTCTTGTGCTTGCTAAACTAAACCTAATTTAAAATTAAACTTAAATATAAAATAATATATCGCTGTCACGTATTTGTGGACTTTTGTTCAAGTCTGTCTTTTATTTTGAAGTTTAGCTTTAGGGTCTTGTCTCTGTTCTCTGTGTTCCCCTTGATTGCTCCCAGGTGTGTCTTGTTTCATAGTCTTGTTATCTTGTTTATTAGTTCCATTCTGTCAATGGTTGTCATGTCATCTTGTTACCCTTGTCTGTGTATTTCAGCCCTGTTTGCCTTTGTGCTTGCTCTTGTTTGTTTTGTCCTGATTTGAATCAAACTGCACTTGGGTTCACTGCATCTCTTCGTCTCGTCCTGCTCTGCCTTTACGTTAAAATCGCATCAGGGCTACTAACGATTTTATTATACCGATATATCACCCAGGCTGATTGAACAGCCAATATTTGGCCATTTTGAGATTATGGCATATGGGCTGCTGCTAATTATAACATTTGGATATCAGCCAGACTAATTAAACAGCTGATATTTGCCCATTTTTTTTTTATTATCGTGTTAGAGCTGCTACTGATTATGTCATATCACTATATCAGCCAGACTAATTAAACAGCTATATTTGGCCATTTTTTTATTTTAATTTTATTAATTTTATTTTTTTATATTTGAACACATTAGAGTTGCTACAAATTCTATCATATCGATATATCAGCCAGACTGATTAAACAGCCAATATTTGGCCATTTTTTTTTTTTTAATTAACGCTACAGGGCTGCTTCTGATTCTATCATATCGATATATCGGCCAGACTAATTAAACAGCTGATATTTGCCTATTTTTAAAAATGAACGCTTCAAGACTGCTACCAATTATAAGATTCCGATATATCGGCCAGACTAATTAAACAGCTGATATTTGGCCATTTTTTTAAATGAATGCTTCAGGGCTGCTACTGATTCTATCATATCGATATATCGGCCAGACTTATTAAACAGTGATATTTGGCCATTTTGAGATTATTGCAGGTGGGCTGCTACCAATTGTATCATACCGATATATCGGTCAGACGAATTAAACAGTGATATTTGGCCATTTTGAGATTATTGCAGGTGGGCTGCTACCAATTGTATCATACCGATATATCGGTCAGACGAATTAAACAGCCGATATTTTCCCAAAAAATTTAAATGAACGCATCTGGGCTGCTACCGTTTCTATCATACCTATATATTGGCCAGACTAATTAAACAGCCGATATTTTCAAATTTTTTTGATTAACACATCAGGGCTGCTACCTATTCTATCATATCGATATATCAGCCAGACTGATTAAACAACCGATATTTGGCCATTTTCAGATTAACGCATCTGGGCTTCTACCAATCGTATAATACCGATATATCGGCCAGACAATTGAACAGCCGATATTTTCAAAAAAAATTCAATTAACGCATCAGGGCTGTTACCGATTCTATCATATCGATATATCGGCTAGACTAATTAAACAGATAATATTTGCCAATTTTTTTAAATAGTCACATTAGAGCTGCTACCAATTTTATCATATCAATATATCAGCCAGACTGATAAAACAGCCAATATTTGGCCATTTTGAGATTATCGTATCTGGGTTGCTATCAATTCTATCATATCGATATATTTCAGCCAGACTGATTAAACAGCTGGTATTTGGCCATTTTGAGATTATCTCATCTAGGCTGCTACAAATTAGAACATTCTGATATATCAACCAGACTAATTAACAGCCGAAATTTGCCCATTTTTTGTAATTAACGCATTAGAGCTGCTACCGATTCTATTATATCGATATATCGGCTAGACTAATGAAACAGATGATATTTGCCAATCTTTTTAAACGATCACATTAGAGCTGCTACCGAGTTTATCATATCGATATATCGGCCAGACTGATTAAACAGCTGGTATTTGGCCATTTTGAGATTATCTCATCTAGGCTGCTACAAATTAGAACATTCCGATATATCAACCAGACTAATTAACAGCCGAAATTTGCTCATTTTTTGTAATTAACGCATTAGAGCTGCTACCGATTCTATTATATCGATATATCGGCTAGACTAATGAAACAGATGATATTTGCCAATCTTTTTAAACGATCACATTAGAGCTGCTACCGAGTTTATCATATCGATATATCGGCCAGACTGATTAAACAGCTGGTATTTGGCCATTTTGAGATTATCTCATCTAGGCTGCTACAAATTAGAACATTCCGATATATCAACCAGACTAATTAACAGCCAAAATTTGCCCATTTTTTGTAATTAACACATTAGAGCTGCTACCGATTCTATCATATCGATATATTGGCCAGACTGATTAAACAGACAATATTTGCCCATTTTTTTAATTAACGCATCAGGGCTGCTACCGTTTCTATCATATCAATATATCGTCCAGACTGATTAAACAGTGGATATTTAGCCATTTTTAGATTATCACAGCTGGGCTGCTACCAATTGTATCATACCGATATATCGGCTAGACTAATCAAACAGCCGATATTTTCTCATTTTTTTAATTAATGCATCAGGGCTGCTACTAATTCTATCATATCGATATAATGGACAGACTATTTAAACAGCAGATATTTGGCAATTTTTTAAAAGATTAATGCTTTAGGGCTGCTACAGATTCGATCATATCGATATGTTGGCCAGATTAATTAAACAGCTGATATTTGGCCATTTTTTTAAATCATTGCTTCAGGGCTGCTACTGATTCTATCATACCAATATATCAGCCAGACTGATTAAACAGCAGATATTTGGCCATTTTGAGATTACTGCATCAGGGCTGCTACCAATTATAACATTCCAATATATCGGCCAGACTAATTGAACAGCTGATATTTGGCCATTTTATTAAATCATCGCTTCAGGGCTGCTACTGATTCTATCATACCAATATATCAGCCAGACTAATTAAACAGCTGATATTTTCCCCCCAAAAAAATAATTAGCACATCAGGGCTGCTACCGATTCTATCATACCAATATATCAGCTAGACTAATTAAACAGATGATATTTGCCAATTTTTCTAAATGATCACATTAAAGCTGCTACCGATTTTATCATATTGATATATCGGCTAGACTAATTAAACAGCTGATATTTTCATATATAATGAGTGATTTTGCTTACATCTTAATTGCCATTGTATTATTTGTATATCGACCTGCTCCTTATAATATCAGCATTGGCCATTGGTAAATCCCTATCAGTAGACTACTATTGTTAACTAGATGTTGCACAAGATGGTGCAGATGCTTTAAACTATTCTTGCACAATTATAGGTTCAACGGTACTCAGATGCGCTATAATTTATGAGTTAGATGAGCTTGTGGAAATTGCCTCTTTGATTATGGCAATAGGAATATAGTTAAAGGGATAATTCACCCAAAAAACTGAAAATCAGTTCTCTCATTGTGATGTTGTTCCAGACTTCTGTGGAACACAAAAGGAGATATTTTGAAGAATGTCCACACTGCTCTTGCCTATGCAATGCAAGCATTAAGTGATCAATGTCTGTCAAACTCCAAAAAGTAAAAACAAAAAACAAAAATAATGTTATAATAGCTTTGTGGGAGGAACAGACCAAAATGTAAGTTGTTATTCATTGAAAATGTACCTCTCTGTCACAGTTCTCAAATTGTTTGCTGATATTCAAAAAATGGCATGCAAAGACTTATTGTGGCAGGTTTAAATTGAATGATACCAAACGCCATTGGTTCTAACCTGTCTTGTAGCCAAACAGATTTGAGAGCTGCATTGGAGGGGAACATTTTTAGATTAAAGTGAGTAATAACTTGAATGTCGATCTGTTGCTCACACAAAGCTCCTATGGTGCTTGCATTTTTTTGCTTGCATTGTATGTAAAGGAAAATTGTTCTGAATTTATCCTTTAATGTTCCATGGAAGAAAGACAGTTATTTATGTTTGAAGTTTCATGAGGCAAGTAAATTAAGACAGAATGTTTATTTTGGGGTGAACTATTCCTTCAGTAGCCAGAGCTCTCACATACTACAGATGTCACAAGCTGAGTTAAGACATTTGTGTTATTATTAGGTGACAGAACAGACAATAAAATAAGAGGTTTGGGGAAAAAAACATATACTGTATACTCGGTGCCAGTTTGTATCGTCCTAATTTCACACAATAGAAATGGAAAAATGCAGAAACATTCAAAATCAGTTGGGCACTCAACGCAACAGAGAAATAAATGTTTTCTTCTGTGAAATGTTTTCCACATAAGCAGGCCCACATGGCATCTCCAGCCACTGAGCTCCAAAACAAGCTCTGAAGATTCCTGCTCTGCAGAGTAAATGTAACACATTTTACCATGTTTAAACCCATTCTGCAGAATTCCACAGATTTTCCCCCAAAATCACATCAAATGTTGCAAAAAAAAAAAAGTCTGTTGATTCCATATGGGTCTGATCATTAGCAATGTCTCTTTATAATGCTCAACTATTGCTTAGTTAGGGAATGACTGCACACATTTCAGATTTTTTTATTTATTATAAAAGACAACACAGTATATATCATCCGCCGTTAAATAGACAACAGTATCTTTAAAAATATTAGTTCAGTTGTACAACAGGTATATACAGTATATGCAGTGATTTCTTTTAAATTTAGAATTAAACACATACAGTGTCACAAATAAATATTTGGACACATTTACCCCTGAAATGCATACCTCTGGTCTTTAGTGACCTGGACCTCATTCCACCCCTTTACCTCATCCATGTTTTCCTCAACATTTCTCTTACGAATAGTGTAACAATAACATAAAAAAAAAAAAAAAAAGCCAAATTGCAAAAACTATATTTTTTATAACTGCTTGATTACCAAAATTGTATAGGGTCATTAGTGACCCAAGACCCAAGAATTGTAATATTATCAAAAAATATATATGAGTTTCCAGAAATCATTGTTTTGTGATTATTTTAATCTATATAAGTTTACTATCAAAGGATATCTACAGTATTTCTTTGTTTATTACAAGACAAATGAGTGCTATATTCATACAAATGATTACTATATCATGTTGATATTCTGTGCAACAATGGGGAATTATCAGTATCCCATTTGTGTGTTTACAAACATTCAGTATTATACATGCTATTTGTTCCTCAAGGTGGCGCTGTTGTTTCAGTAATTGACTTGATTTTCATTTGACATTGCTATTTGATGAAGTGTAGGGTACAATGGGGCTAAATTCCCCCCAAAGTAAAAGGCACTTTTGATTTGATTTTCTCCCAAGACATTAAACTGCAACAAAAACCTCCAAAGTACTTTTTTAAACAATTGTTTGTCACTATGCACTGCAAAATATTCCTGATTCATGAGATCACTGCATGAAATGTCTCATTTTGATTTTGAGGTAATTTGATCTGATATTTAATCAGTTTTAACATTTTGCCTAAGTTGACAAAATTTGCCCTACAATAAGTGTCCCTATATTTACACAATATCACTTTATTCCCCCACGGGGGCCTATTATCCCAAGTGTCTCAACATCTTTAAAAAAATAATAATAATAATTTTTAATCAAAACAACCTTCTTCCTAATTTCTTTTCACACAAATTATGTTGCTCCATCAATATTCAATAAAAAATGTTGTGACCAAAAAAAAAAACAAACAAAAAAAAAAATAATTTTAATTAAGGTGTGCCTTTAGCCACATTTTGTTACATCATCTCCATGAAAAAGAAAACATCAAAATATAACAGAATATATTCTATTTAGTTTTTTTCTAATTGTCTTGAAAATGTTTTTAAAAATTTCACTAACTGGGCATTTTGTAGATCACTAAAGACCCAAGCTATGTAATAATGCTTGGCAAAACACCCATGCATTTAAGGGTTAAATGTAATATTACAGAAAAGAGATACACTGTTCAAAATGAACACTTTCTGGTAAGATATTAATGGAACGTGTTCATAGTTAATGTGATGAACTACACGTGTGGTTACTCTACTAGGGCACCAGTGTGTACTTGAGGCGAAATGACTTTGAACATCCATTAAATATCACCTTTGGACCATTTGGTTAAAAGTCATTTCAAAAATGGCTTAGAAAAATTAAGTTAGTTCTGCCGGTCTAGCATCATTTGTTTGCACACTTGTTTGCTACTTGGATTGATATTTTGTTATCTAATGCATTGAAATTCTTTTTGGTGCCACTGTACAAATGAGTTGTACAGTGCATTTTGCCAAATTACCCTAATCTGACATCTTTCCCAACCTTTTTAAAAAAACTTTCTCAATTACATTTGAAATTCGCAATGCAAAAATGTATGATGCAATTACATTTACATAAAGTATTTCCAGTTGCAAAAAAATGTAATCATTTTAAACATTCTTTTGTCTAGAAAAACAACCAATGCCACTTTTAAAGCAGGATTACATACATTTATTTTAGAGAGTATAGATATTCAGTGCACACAATATAGAATGGATCAATCATTACTGGCGTCTAGGGGGAGGCCCTTGGCCCCTGCTGGCCCCTGGTTGGCCAGGTAGAGGACCATGTCCCCTTGGGCCTGGCGCACGAGTCACAGGCCCCCGGCCATTAGGATTGGCTGATGCGAGTGACACATCTTTCTGCAGACGCACACCGTCTCCAGCTGTGCCTGGTTTCACTTTTGGAGATCTCCCACCCTGGTCAGGTTTTTTGTCTAAGGTGAAAATAGACAGATACCAGTAGCTTTTAGGTAAACTGTACAAATGCACAAACTAAAGAGAAAAATCAACATAACTGACCCTTCTTTAAGCTCCGGAACCTTGGTATTAGTATTCAGTAAGTAGTAAGCTAGTAATACATTTCAAACATAGCCCTTGTCTGATAATATGAAGGGCAACAGTTGCTAAGCTAGGATTGGTCAGAAGGAAATGGTACCCAGAAATTAAAATTCTTACATAATTTACTCATCCTCATTTCGTTGCAAACCTGTGGGACTATCTTTCTTACGCAGAACACAAAAAGAGAAATTTTAATGAATATCCCAGTCCATCTTTTCAATACAATGGCGGTGGATAGTGACTCTCTTTAAAGCTCACAAAAGTATCCCAAAAGTATCATAAAAGTAGTAAATGTGACTCTTGCATCATATTCCAAGTCTCCTGAAGCTATATGATATGTTTTTACTCGATTTTTTATTTATTTATTTTTTACTCATTTTTCAGTGAAATTTTTACGTTAGTTATGTGTTCATATGAGAGAAGAACTTGTGCTGTAACACTAAAAATGCCACTGTGAATGGAGCCGGCCCTGGGGTGAGTAAATTTTGACGCATTTTCATTTTTGGGTTAACTACTCCTTTAAGATAGGCACCTGTGCTATTCTCCTGAGAGGAGAATTGAGAGCGATTGGGAAGTAGATCCTCCAGGTCCTTCATCACCTGGTTAGTGCTGTCTTTGTTATTTCGTCTGTTCTTCTCCTCATCTCTTGCCTAAAAATGCATTTGCATTAGAAAATAATAATGACTAAGTAATTAAAGGAATATTCTGAGTTCAATACAAGTTAAGCTCAATCAACAGCATTTGTGGCATAATATTGATTACCACAAAAAAATATGTTTGACTCGTCCCTCCTTTAAAAAAAACTGAAGTTACTGTCAGAGCCGTAGCCTAGCGGGCTGCGCTCATAACATGTGGTGCTGATGCATTGTGGGTGACCTGAGTTTGAGTCCTGGCTTGTGAGGTCCTTTCCCACTCTTCTCCCCTGTCATTTCCTTTCCTCTCCTCTCCACTAACACTAAAAAGCCTACAAAAGGCCAAAAAAACAAATCAACATTACAGTGAGTCACTTCCAATGGAAGTGAATGGGTCCAATTTTTGGAGGGTTTAAAGGCAGAAATGTGAAGCTTATAATTTTATAAAAGCACTTACATTTATTCTTCTGTTAAAACTCATGTATTATTTGAGCTGTAAAGTTTACAATCATTTTAGGGTTTGTTGACATTGTCGTGCAACGCAGTTGTAATATTGGCCATAACTTTACACAGAAAAGGTTAGTAAGTAAAATCATGATAACATGCATATTGTTTTTTTTTTTTTTTTCTCCCAATTTGGAATGGCCAAATCCCAATGTGCTTTTAAGTCCTCGTGGTCACGTAGTGATTCACCTCAGTTTGGGTGGTGGAGGACGAATCCCAGTTGCCTCCGCGTCTGAGACTGTCAACCCGCGCATCTTATCACGTGGCTTGTTGAGCGCGTTGCCATGGAGACATAGCGCGTGTGGAGGCTTCACGCCATCCACCACGGCAACCACGCTCAACTCACCACGCGCCCCACCGAGAACGAACCACATTTTAGCGACCCCGAGGAGTTTACCCCATGTGACTCTACCCTCCCGTATTTTAATGTTTGTGAACTGGCCACATTCATTTCCATTTTAACTGCCTCACTGTAACCCAGATTTTGTATTTTTTTTTAAAGAAAAGGAGAGGCGAGTCAAAATTAATTTTTGTGTTAATCAACATTATGCCACAAATGCTGTTGATTGAGCTTAACTTGTATTGAACCCGGATTATCCTTTAAATAAATATCTCCCATAATAAATCTTGGCATGCATTGCTGTGCATCTTGTGCAACATAGAGACCACTAACCATCTGCATCTTCTTTTTTAGCTCCATGTTGGAGTTCTTGTAGGCCTCTGACACTGCATTCAGGTAGTATATGGCCAGGCTGTAAGAAACCCATGCTAAAAATTCATTATCAAATGGATTTTACTGGTTACAAATCAGCTGACGTCCTTTTTATGTGATAATGAAGTTTACAATAATTCACTCACACCATGAGCAGCACTGCAGCTATAATAAGCCCGGGGTTTGCTACGTAGCCAAGGAGCGTCCCCATGAATGCTGGTAAATCCAAATCAATGGTTTCCATGACAACATCAATCATTTTTTCCTTGCCACTGTGGTAACAAGGAACAAATAAATTAGTTTGTTCACATTTAACTGTGTGTAAGCAGAACCGTTGACGGTGGAACAACTGGGAATTTTTCTTTCTTTTGCTTTTGGGGTGAAATATGACCTTTATGTTGCTATGTGTCACCTCAAGATTCTGTGTAAAGATGCAATACCACATAAAAGCTGAATATGCCAGCTCTGACACACCTCATCCAATAGTAGCAGAGGTGGCCAAATTATAAAGCATCTTGTCCTTGTGAATTTAAGGAACAGTTCACCCCAAAATGAAAATTCTCTCATTATTCACTCTCTCTCATGCTATCTAAGATGTGTATGACTTTCTTACTTCAGCAGAACACAAACCAAGATTTTTAGAAGAATATTTCAGCTCTGTAGGTCCTTACAATGCAAGTGAAAGGTGGCCAAAAGCTCCAAAAAGCACAAAAAAGCAGCATGCAAGTAATGCATATGACTCCAGTGGTAAAATACATGTCTTCAGAAGTGATCTGATAGATATGGGAGAGAAACAGTCCTTTTTAGTCTAAATATAGAAACATCTGAAAGTGAAAGTGAAAGTGGAGATTTAGAGTAAACAATTATTTAAATAATGTTCTGTTTCTCACCCACACTTATCATATCACTTCTGAATACATGGATTTTACTACTGGAGTCGTATGGATTACTTTTATCTTTCCTTTATGTGATTTTTGTAGCTACAAAAGTCTGGACACCATTCACTTGCATTTTACCTACAGAGCTAAAATATTCTTCTAAAAAAATTGTTTGTGTTCTGCTGAAGAAAGAAAGTCATTCACATCTGGCATGGCATGAGGATGAATAAATGATAAGAGAATTTTCATTTTTGGGTGAACTATTCCTTTAAATGTGTTTGCTTGAGCTCATCACCTGAAGGGTCCACAGTCAAAGGAAGGAGGTAAAGACATGATGGTGTAAACCACAGGCAGGAGACTCAGGAAGAGGATGAGCAGTAACAGGCCCATGTAGAAGTTATTGGATTTGGAAGCTTTAAAGACTCTCTCGTGAGGGACATTACAGGCCATTACAGCCCAGCACTGGTAGTACATGGAGGACAGAAGACGCAGAACATTGATGCCCACCAGACCAGGAGCGTAGAACGCCCCCATCCTGACAAACAAAGATAAATAGCAGGATATCTACTGAGGTACAGTACAGTATGGTGGCTAATTCTACATTTTGGTATACAGGGATCCAATGTCGAGTTAATGGTAATTAAGATGCCTTTTGTAAGGAGTTACATCTCAAATAAAAAAGGGAAGTCACCTCAAGATAAAAAGCTTTAAAAGTCTTTACTACAGATCCTACCAGATCATTCCTTGGTTGAAAACCAAACCGAGTACATTGCCGCTTATGTCAAATTCACCATAGGAAGGCTGGGAATGAAAGAAGTTGTTAGTTATGAAAACCTGAAATGGCTCTGATTGGCTACATACCAGCTGAAGTTAGAAGTTTACATACCTGTACACTTAGGTTGAAGACTTCGTGCATGACACAAGTTATTTTTCCTACAATTGTTTACAGACAGATTGTTTCACTTTTAATTGACAATATCACAATTCCAGTGGGTCAGAAGTTTACATATACTGAGTTAACTGTGCATTTAAGCAGCTTGGAAAATTCCAGAAAATGATGTCAAGCCTTTAGACAATTAGCCAATTAGCTTCTGATAGGAGGTGTACTGAACTGGAGGTGTACCTGTGGATGTATTTTAAGGCCTACCTTCAAACTCAGTGCCTTTTGCTTGACATCATAGGAACATCAAAAGAAATCAGCCAAGACCTTAGAAAAACATTTGTGGACCTCCACAAGTCTGGTTCATCCTTGGGAGCAATTTCAAAATGCCTGAAAGTACCACGTTCATCTGTACAAACAAAAGTATGCAAGTATAAACACCATGGACCACGCAGCCATCATACCGCTCAGGGAGGAAACACATTCTGTCTCCTAGAGATGAACGTAGTTTGGTGCGAAAAGTGCAAATCAATCCCAGAACAACAGCAAAGGACCTTGTGAAGATGTTAGAGGAAACAGGTAGACAAGTATCTATATCCACAGTAAAACGAGTCCTTTATCGACATAATCTGAAAGGCTGCTCAGCAAGGAAGAAGCCAATGCTCCTAAACCACCATAAAAAAGCCAGACTACAGTTTGCATGTGCACATGGGGACAAAGATCTTACATTTTGGAGAAATGTCCTGTGGTCTGATGAAACAAAAATGTAACTTTTTGGCCATAATGACCATTGTTATTTTTGGAGGAAAAAGGGTGAGGCTTGCAAGCTGAAGAACACCATCCCAAACGTGAAGCATGGGGGTGGCAGCATCATGTTGTGGGGGTGCTTTGCTGCAGGAGGGACTGGTGCACTTCACAAATAGATGGCATCATGAGGAAGGAAAATTATGTGGATATTGAAGCAACATCTCAAGAAATCAGCCATGAATTTAAAGCTCGTCGCAAATAAGTCTTACAAATGGACAATGACTCCAAGCATACCTCCAAAGTTGTGTCAAAATGGCTTAAGGACAACAAAGTCAAGGTATTGGAGTGGCCATCACAAAGCCTTGCCCTCAATCTGATAGAAAATGTGTGGGCAGAACTGAAAAAGCGTGTGTGAGCAAGGAGACCTCCAAACCTGATTCAGTTACTCCAGTTCTGTCTGGTGGAATGGACCAAAATTCCAGCAACTTATTGTGAGAAGCTTGTGGAAGGCTACCCAAACATTTGACCCAAGTTAAACAATTTAAAGGCAATGCTACCAAATACTAACAAGGTGTATGTAAACTTCTGACCCACTGGGAATGTGATGAAATAAATAAAAGCTGAAATAAATCATTCTCTCTACTATTATTCTGACATTTCACATTCTTAAAATAAAGTAGTGATCCTAACTGACCTAAGACAGGGAAGGTTTTCTACGATTAAATGTCAGGAATTGTGAAAAACTGAGTTTAAATGTATTTGGCTAAGGTGTATGTAAACTTCTGACTTCAACTGTATACTGTTACTGATTGTGATGAGACTGTTTATTGGACTCACCCAGCCAGCCTCCAGGTCCCAGCACCAGCAGTAATTCAGGAAACGCACAATCAGCGCTCTCAGGAAGTCACCGATCAGGATGGTCAGATACGTCACCTGTATATCTGATATGGTCAGCTTCACAAACTCCTGTTAGAGAAATGGTAATTAGAGGTAAATGGTTTGCTTACATCAGCAAATATGAATCAAATGTTAGCTGCAGCAAAGGTGAAGATTATCAGTGAATAACTACTTAAATTTCTGTCTATTCATCGGTCTATCGAATGACTTCAGAACACTTTGAATATAATGTACAAGTCATATGGATTAACTTTGTGGTGCTTTTATAATGCTTTCTGTGACATTTTTGATGTCCCATCAGAGCTTTTGTTAATTTCTGACCCTGCATCAAAGAGTAAGGACAGAATTTATTTTTTTTTTGGGGGGGGGGGGGGGGTGAACTATTCCTTTAAACTTCTGTTTGCTTTACAGATTAGAATAGTTTGGGAAGAGTATGTGACACTTTACTAGTCCCACTGTGGTCTCCCAGCACGGGCCTCTGATGACATCAGAAGGGTCCATAGGAGGTGGAGTGCCTGTGTAATTTGGATTATTGGCGGTGAAGTTGGCATAATATTCCTTTATGAACCAAATGCTGGCATTCTTTATGGAATCCTCTTCTTCAAGCTTAATTAGAGACAAAGGTTTTTATTCATTATACTGTATATTTTATAATTTAATAATAATTAAATTCTTAATTATGTTAAAAAGCAATGATTTACTGTCATCATAAGGGTTCTTACTTTAGCATTGACCTCATCGAACAAAGCCAGCAGGAATGTGTAGAGGTTTCCAAGGAAGAGAGCAAATATACGTCCCAGCTGCCACTTGAGAGCGATACGAGGATGGTATTCCTCCAGCTCAGCGATGGTCTCAAAGAGCATCGGACCCACAAGACCCAACAGAGACATGATGATCTCAAGCTGCGGTACAGGGTATTTACATCATTAGCTGGGCTTTTACACATATTGGAATATTTCTACAGACAATGTCTTTAAATGCAAAGATATTGTACATGCACAGTTATTATGCATACTGTTTAAAAATGCAATTTACACAAACATTTTTTCAGAGTCAGTCATTTAGATTATTTTTTCTGGGGCTTAAAGTAAACAATGTCTAGGTGGTGTAACTGTCCGGTGATTGTAAAACAAGGGGGGGGAAAGTCTCATTAAAAGGCAAAAATTGTTAGAACAAGTAAAGTAGTTTGGAATAATCTTGACTTATTATTTCTAACAACTACAGACCAATCTCAAATCTTCCTTTCATAGGCAAGATCATTGAAAAGGTTGTTTTCAGTCAGCTCAACAAATTCTTAAACTTGAATGGCTTGGACAATTTTCAGTCTGGTCTCTGACCTCATCACAGCAAAGAGACAGCGGTAATAAAGAAACTAAATTATATTCGTCTAAATACTGATTCAGGCAAAATAATAGTGTTGGTATTACTAGATCTCACTGCTGCTTTTAACACTGTTGACCACAACATACTCCTAGACAGACTGGAAAAATGGGTAGGGCACTCTGGGACGGTCCTCAGCTGGTTAAGGTTGTATCTAGAAGGGAGGTGTTACTATGTGAACATAGGCAACTATAAATTTAAGTGGACATCCAAGATGTGTGGAATCCCACAAGGTTTATTTCTGGCACCACTCTTTTTTAACCTGTATATGCTTTCACTAGGCCAAATTATGAAAAAGAACTAAATTGAGTACCATAACTATGCAGACGATAACCACATCGACATAGCCCTCTCGCCAAATGACTACAGCCCCAATTATTTTGACAGACTCTCTTTGCCAGTGTATTGATGAAATTACCAGTTGGATGTGCCGAAACCTCCTACAGTTAAATAATGACAAGACAGAGGTCATTGTATTGGGCAACAAAGGTGAAATTCCCTTTGACTCCAGGGGTCTAAAAAATCAAGTCAGGAATCTTGGTGTCATTTTGGAGTCAGACCTTAGTTTCAGTAGTCATATCAAAGCAATAACTAAATCAGCCTATCATCTCAAAAATATAGCAAAAATGTAATGTGTCGTATCCAGTCAATAGAAACTTGTTCATGCATTCATCACCTATAGTGTCGACTACTGCAATGGACTCCTCGCCGGCCTTCCTAAAAAGACCATTAGACAGCTGCAGCTCATTCAAAATGCTTCTCACCAGAATCAAAACATCTGAGCATATTACTCCAGTAGGGGTGTAAAAAAAATATTGTATCGCATTGTATCGTACGATACAATGCTCACTAAACAATACCATATGTATCGTACGATACATAAACAAACACATTATAGTGTAATTTAAACCAATCAGTGCAATATTGAGAGCTGTGGAACAGTCTCCTCCCGCAAGAGGCGGCACTGAGCGCTCACAGGGAAACAGAGCAACACACTTCCAGTACATACTGTCGGTGAGAAGATCAATGGCAAACACCAAGTAGATTGTACTGTAGCGGTACAGCTTGTCGAATTTGCCAAACAATGGTGTCATGTCCTGGTGCTACAGTACATCAAACATGTAGTTTTATTTATGCCGACATCACTGCGCAAATAGGTGGAATTGTGAGGCAGAAAAAGCAGCAGTAAGTTTAACAGCCACCTCTTCCAGCCGACACTGAGCGTGACATGCACAGCAAGATGCTCATAAGTTATGAGTCATAACTATCAAAAAACAGCTTATTCAAAAAACCAACAACGTAAGAAACCCGTGATTACATGAGACTTGTAATTATCTGCTTTTGACATCAAAATGTAAACAGTTTTGAGAACAACACTTGTGCACTTGTTATAAGCCGTTAATAATGGTGGTAAAGTTTACATGCAAAGTGAAACAGGGGGAAGAGGGCAAAAAAAAAAAAATTACATGTGCTGATCGATTTTTGCTTAAGCCGCTAAATAATATTGGATTATGTACATATATCGTAAAACCAGATGTCAGTTTCCTCTTGAGTTTTTTTTTCTTCCTAGCTACAGTCACTTTAGCTTGTTCACAGGGGGCTTTCAAACAACAAGGCATGATTTTCTATAAAGCTGCTTTGAAATTATGTGTATTGTGAAAAGTGGAACATTTGTGGGTGCTCGTATTGTATCGTGAAATTTGTGTATCGTTACATGCCTATACTCCATTCCTAATGTCTTTACACTGGTGTCCAGTTACATTTAGCATTTATTTTAAAGTACTATTACTAGTTTATAAATCACTCAATGGCCTAGGACCTAAATCATTTGCAGATATGCTTGTTGAATATAAACCTAACAGACCTCTCAGATCATTAGGATCAAGTCAGTTAGAAATACTGCCATCTGGTGTTCAAAAAATTAAGCGCAACAAGTAAGCCGTTGTGGCCAAGTAGGCATAGTTGCAGGCCAGAGATCTCCAAAAGGGGGTTGCGCCTACTCCAAAAGGAGGCACCACTTCCACACATGGTTAGGGTTTGGGAAAGGGTTAGGTTAGGGGCTCCGTATGTCTTTGCTGGAGGTTTGGAGCTCCTGCCCCTTTTTGGAGCTCTGCTTGCAGCTTTATCCTTCTTGCTGTGGCTAATGTATTATTAAAACTATTATGTTGTTTTCGTCTTTTGTTAACTAAAGTAAGTGTATATAAATAAATAAGGAATAACCTAGTGAATGCTTAAAGGCTTCAGATATGACTTAAGAAGTCACTGTGTTCTGTTAAGAAATAAAAACAATGTCTGCTAGTAAATTAATAACTGATTATTAACACTTAAGCTGTGATCTTGAGAAAATTAAATTGTGATCACAAGAAAACAAGACAGAAAAAAGTGATAAACTATCCTTTTCCCTTTTTTTATTTATTTATTTAATCTTTTGTTATTAACAATTTTTATTGATTCCATTCATAAAAGAAATACACATAACATAAAATACGGAATCAAATTATATACATTAAGCCCCTCCCCCCGAACATTCCTATTTTCCCAGCCTTCTATAAATTACCTCGAATGCCGCCACCCTGCCCATCTCTCCTGAAATGAGGGTGCTCCAGCCGAATTCCATCCCCTGAGAATGATCCGTCTGCCGATCATAACTCCAGCTAGGACCCAACTTTTTAAATGTCTATTCCATATATTAATGACCACCCTATCACCTAAGATAAAGAGTCTGGGGCAAAATGAAAACTGAGTGTCCAAAACATATCACATAAAGCTCTGAACCCTCAACCAAAATTCTTGGATCTTAACACACAACCAAAAAACATGGGTTGTGTCCCCGTCTTCTGATTGGCATCGCCAGCAGGTGGGTGTGTCTTTAAGACCAAGCCTATACAATCTAGAGAGTGTCCAGTAGAATCAATGTAAAATCTTAAATTGCATCAGACGCACCCTTGCATCTCTAGATGTAGACTTGACATTTTTTAGAATCCTAGTCCACACACCCTCCTCCAATTCCAAGTTTAAATCTTTCTCCCATAATCTCTTGAGAGAAGTTGAATCTCCGTCCCCCAGACTCTGAATTAACAGGGAGTAATACACTGATGCCTCATGACATTTTCCAAAAGCAGTAATCACCACTCGCAGAGTATCTGCCATTTTAGGAGGGTGTGTGCTACTCCCAAAAATAGAGCAGAGCAGGTGGCGCAGCTGTAAATACCAAAAGAACTGAGATCTGGGAATCCTAAAATGTTGAACCATATTGGATCTCAACACTCCACTCTTATATAGGTCACCAAACGTATTAAAAGCCCTCACAATCCACTCTGACCAGCAGAAAGGGGACTTATTAATACATAATTTGTATTATGTACATACATCCATATGCTCGAGGCAACATTTAAATAAATGTCTGAATTAAACACTCTGGACACTTCTGCGAGATAACGGGGTGTAACTTAACTTCTCCGGTTTGTTTAATAGAAAGGCTTAGCAATGGCAAAATAGGGGCAATAACTCCCTGTTCAATACAAAACCAGGGAGGGGCACTCTCTCTCAGGTGGAAGTGAACAATAAGCCAAATATCTGAGACTGAATGCATAATAATAAAACAAAATCTTGGGTAGGTCTAGCCCACCTTTGTCAGTCAGCCTATGCAATTTATTGAAATGTAATCTGGGACATTTACCATTCCAAATGAAGGACTTTGCTATGCTATCAAATTGCTTGAAATAAGAGAGATGGGACATCTACATGGAGAGATTGTAGCAGGTGAATATAATTCCTTTTAATAACATTAACCTTCCCAATCATAGATAAATGTAATGAAGCCCACCTGCCCACATCGCTCGAAAATATTTTTATTAAGGGGTCAAACTTAACTCTTAACTTAATCACACAAATTTGCTGGGAATAAAATGCCCAAATACTTAATGCCCTGTTTGGGCCACTGGAAGGCGCCCGGCTGAAAAGCTGTTACTGGGCAGTACACTGTCAGAGCCAAACCTTCGGATTTATACCAACTGACTCTGTATCCTGAGAACTTAGAAAAGGAATTAATAATTCTGTGGAGGCAAGGCATAAATTTAGTGGGTCGGAGACGAATAATAAAATATAATCTGCGTAAAGCAAAAGCTTATGCACCATACCTCCCGCCACCACCCCTGGAAAATCATCTTCCTTTCTTATCGTGGCTGCTAATGGTTCCAGGGCAAGACAGAACAATAATGGGGAAAGAGGGCAACCCTACCGGGTGTCCCTATCTGGAGTAAAATAATCTGAAATTAATCCATTTGTTTGTACAGCCACTACCAGGTGTCTATAAAGTAATTTACTCCATCCAATAAAAGTATTCCCGAACCCATATATTTCCAAAATCTTAAAAAGATAATCCCATTCTTCCATATCAAACACCTTTTCGGCATCAAGTGAGATGGCAGCGACCGGAGTCTGATCATTTGCCACTGACCACATGATATTGATGAAACGCCTAATGTTATCAGAAGAGCGGCGGCCCGAATAAACCCACCTGATCTATATGTATAAGAGATGTCATAACTTTACTTAATCGGTTAGCCCAAAGTTTTGACAATATTTTTACGTCTAGCTGGATCAGGGAAATTGGACGGTAACTCTTACACTCTCTTGGATTCTTTGTCCTTTTTAAGAATCAGACTGATCCGTGCTTGTGTCATGGTTGGCGGAAGCTTTCCATAGCATAAGATCTAAAAAATTCAGCGGCAAAGCCATCTGGCCCCGAAGATTTGCCTGTAGGCAAGGCCTTAATTACCTCGCCAAGCTCCTCCAAGTTTATCTCAGAATCAAGAGAATTTTTTTGCTCAGTCGTCAGTTTAGGGAGTTCTAATGGTTCCACAAAGTTTCTAATATCTACATCATTAGACAGAGGTATCAGTATTTCAATTGAATTCCTTTTTTTTTTCCTTCCACAACAAAATATATTATATCTGTATTTCAATCAGGTCAATTCTCTGAGGCCATCAGATGACATATGGCACTTCAGCTCTGCCTCGGCACCTTTAATATTCCCTTCCAACTCCACGAGTTCTCGTGCTTTGTATTTCTTAGTGAATGAGGCATACTGTATGATCCAACCCCTAAGAACTGCCTTAAACATTGATTTCAGCCTTTAACATTTGTTGGAATTCAGGATTTTGCAAAAGGGATAGATTAAAGCACCAACTGTATGATTTATTTTTCTCCGTATGTTGCAACACCTCTAAACTCACCAGGGTGTGATCTGGGACTAAGATGTTTCCAACTGAACAATCAACAACAGATGAAATGAGGGACTTAGATATAAAAAAAATAAAATCTATTTTAGAATAAATCTTATGGACTGATGAAAAAATTTATAGTCCCTACCAGATGGGTCCAAAAGTCTCCAAATATCTGTAAGACCAAGATTTTTACACATCCTGTGAAGCGTCAATGTTGCTCTAGGGGGCTACACACTTTTGCTTCACTATGATCAAGGACTGAGTCCATCAAAAGATTAAAGTCTCCTCCCAATATTATACCATGAGGGGTGCCAGCGGCATACAACATCCCTTCAAGATCTATAAAAAAGCCCTGATCATCAGTGCTAGGCACGTAAATATTAGCCAAAATCAGACTTTGCCCCTGAATTTCTGCTAAAACAATAATGACTCTTCCTAATTTATCTTTAATCTGTTTGAGACATTTGAACTGTAGATGCTTACTTATCAGTGTAATGACTCGCCTGCTCTTACTTGAGCCAGCACTAAAGAAAACATGTCCACCCCATATCTTCCCAAATTTTTCAGTTTCCTGTGGGGAAAGATGCGTTTCTTGAAGAAAACCAAAACCATTTCTTACGTTTAAGAAGAGAAATAACCTTCCTTATTTTTATGGGGTGCCCCAACCCATTCACATTCCACGTGGAGAGAGACAATCCACTCATATTAACATTTGACATTTTGACATATTATAAAAAATGTATTGTGTGTCAAAAATAAAATTATAAAGACCACATTTCAACATTAGTGCAACAATTAAACCTCAAACCCGAACCAAACAAACAGAAAAAAGAAAAACGTGCACATTAACCCTGTGCACGACAGTGCCAACTGGTGTCCATCCCTCTAAACTCAAACAGTCTATGTACGCCTACGAGGGCCCGGTGACAACTTTGCCGTTGGATTGCTCAAGTCTGGTGTTTCTATAAAAATTTTGTGAGACAGAATTACAAAACAGAAGATAATCTATAAAACAAACTCCAGCCAATAGGCGGAATAAACACAAAGAACGTGCAGATTCATCCACAACACTGTCCCGAAGGAGTGCTACTACACAAAACAAACTCCAGCCGCTGGGCGGAATCAGCACAAAAGAAACAAAAAAGGCAGTTCAGTTTCCTCGGACGGTCAAGTGAATGTTCAGTTGGTCCACTTGGCTGCAACGTGAGTACTACAAAATAACTTACTCAGTCTATTGACTTTATGAAGGACATCACTTGCTGTGGGCATTTAAATATTTTACGGCCATCCTTAGCATCTATTCTCAATTTGGCCAGGAACTTCAGTGCAAAAGCAACCTTCCATTGATGTAAGATTTTCTTGCATTCCTTGAATCGATCACATTCACAAAGTCTGGGAACAAGAAAATGCTGTGGTTCTTCCAAGAAAGCCTTCCTTTGCTCCTCACCTCACGTAACAAAAGGTCTTTATCGCATGATCTCAGAAATTTGGCCAGAATTGATCGGAGCCTGTCTCCCTCAGCGGATTGCCAAGCTGGAACCCTGTGAGCTTGCTCGATTTCCAATTTATGGCCTGTTATGTTGAGCAGACTCGGAAAGAGCCCATCCAGGAATTTCACCATATCCCGACCTTCTTCATCCTCAGGAATTCCAACATTTCGGACGTTATTCCACCGGTTACGGTTCTCCAAGTCCTCCAACTTCTCCCAGACGTGCTCCAAAATCCACCTTGGTTGCTAGGGGATTAGCAGCTAATTCCCTCTCCGATGACCCCAGATAATCAATCTGTTTCTCGACATCCCCCACTCTTGTAACCACCTCAGTGAATTTTGTCTCCATGGCAGTGATCGATCGACATATTACAGCAAGATCCTCCAAGTCAGCAATGACCTTCATCAGCATTGCCGACAAGTTCAACAATTCTCACCGAATTTCCCTCACTTCTTCAGCCAATCGCTCGGGGCCTCCTGGGAGCGTCAGCTTGAGCACATACTCTAAGTGTCTTTTAATGTCTCCAGAGCCCGAGGATTTTGAATTCTTTGGCATATTGTCTTCCTAGAACAGTTAAGGATCAAGGTGTATCAAATCTCACCGGTTTATGACATAAAATGTATTAAAACTAGCACTTTGAATTACTGCTGTGTATGAAATGTTTTGGCCATTTCTAGGGCTGTCTTGATCTCAAAATCTTTCCAGTGCACTGAAACATTCTCATTGCTCACTATGTTCCCTTACCGGAAACATCGTCCCATTCAGAAGCGATCATCCCTATGCCCTATGCTCTATTCCCTTTAAAGACAATTGCCCTCCACTGTGAGAGCTTCAGATGGCAGAAAGGTAGTAACGGTCTGTCAGAACTCACTTTTGAAGTTATTCTTATTCGGAATTCTGTTTGGAATGACTCTACAGCATTGATTGTGCTCCCTACGAAGTGCCCTTCGAAGTCTTTTAAGCCTGTAGACAGAGACTGCAGATTTTAAATGCTTAAATCTTCTGAAAACAAATGTTGTCAACGTTTAGAAGTACACTAGCATATTGATGACCTTAAAGCTAATAGATATGGACTAAAAGTCCAATCAAATTTTGATTTCAAGGGGTGTTTAAGGGCACAGTGGCTCAGTGGGTAGCACTGTCACCTCATAGCAAGAAGGTTAGAGTCCCAGCTCACCCAGGGCCTTTCTGTGTGGAGTTTGCATGTTCTCCCCCTGTTTGAGTGTATTTCCTCCATGTGCTCCAATATCACCCACAGTCCAAAAACATACAGGTCAAGTGAATTAGAGACTCTAAATTGCCCGTAGGTGAGAGTGAAAGTGAGAGTGTGAATGTGTTTGTCTGCATGTGTTAGCCCTGTGATGGACTGGCCACCTGACCAGGGTGTTTCCCTGCCTTCGCCCTGAGACAGCTGGGATAGGCCCCAGCACTACCCGCGACCCTATATAGAACAAGCGGCTATAGAAGATGGATGGATGGAAGGGGTATTTAAAAGTAATATTACTTTACTATGCTACAGTGATGGTATCACACATGGCACCTTTTTATAGTGGCACAACTATCAATGCTGTAAGGCATGATGTTGAATGTGGTACTGTGTTAATATTTACCTCATTCTTCTCATACCATGAGAGGTTATCCATGTTGGCAAACTCTTGGGAGCGTTTGACCACAAAGTAGATGAGATAACCACTTCCTCCCAGAGTGCAGGTGATAAGGAAGTTGGCAAGGACCCGTAAGAACCTCCTGAGATGAATATTCTCATCCTTTTGGTTCTCCTGCTCATCCACTATGGATTCCTGCAGAAAGCATTAGAGCTTCCAGACTGAAAACTCATGCATGACCATGCTGAATGTAGAAGAAAAATATATATGGAGCCACAAAGCATATTTATGTAAACTGTAACAATTCATCTGGAAAGATTATTTATCAAACCACAGGCAGAAATGTGGTCTTACAAAGAGTTGACCTCCTCATTTCTCTGAAAGGACATCCAGACCATAAAATATAAATTGCACTGGTAAGCACACACATATACACAAACCTTCCACCAGCACACATCCACACATACCCATCCACTTGCACACATCCACACAAGCACATACTTTGAAGCTGGTGGTGATGGAGGCGTATTTATTGTCGGCTGTCTCAGCATTCCCAATAAGGTAATCCCAACTGGTGAACATCTTCCAGGCAAAGGTGAACTCATTGTCCTCTCCATCCCCTCCCCCCACATCTGCGTTTTTAGCCATCCTAACAGCGAGAGTGGACTTTATTCAATCTTGTAGAGAATCCATTCTCGCCGGCAGGATAACAGAAGCGCAATTTCCAGTTGCAGTCTACATACAAACAATCGTGTTGACATTCCTACAGAGTTACTGGGTGCTTTGGATGCACTTGCATATTGTTAGGATAACTGGAGAGATGGTTTAGTCTTTAAAGGTGAAGTGTGTAATTTTTTTAAATTCTAAAACACATCCTATTTTAAAACATTTTAAAAACGTATCCAAAAATTCTACATTTTTTAACCAATTTCTATTCCACTGTGGTGCATTAATAATGTGTCACGCTTTCTTTGTGCCAGAACAAAAAATTTTGCCATCATCATTTCCTTTTGCATGACCATTTTTAACCCCCTCTCTGACCATTAGAATTAAAGTTTTTGATGCTTCTGTGCCTCTAAGGCTATGCAAATGCTCTCTTCACGTGTGAAATGAGCAACAATCGCATTATCAAGGTCTGTTAATATGAATTTGCAAAACTGGTGTGACTAGTATGATTTTCATAACAGTGTACAGTTGAAGCTACTCTTTCCATTGCGTAGCAGTGCAGCACAACAAAATGCTACATTGTTGTATTTTTGTTATATTGTATTCCACATACAACTCTACCACCTGACTGAATGATCAAACGGATTCTCCTAAAATCTCTCTCTCTCTCTCACACATATGTAATGTTTTGGTTGCTTATTCGTTATGGAGCCAGAATGATCTCAGAAATAATATATATACAAAATACCATTCATAAATGCACAGCACAATTCACATTCTCAAAATCCGATTCATAAATTCAAAATACAATTCCTAAATACACAAGTGAGAGCACAGATATTTCCACGATTGCCCACACAAATACATCTCACTTTAATACATTCAAAATGCTTTCACAAATATGTATCTATCAAGTTCTTGAATTAATTTGCAGAAAAAATGTGTGAATGTTGTTACATTTATTCATGGATTGTTGAATTTTCATTTGCAATTCGTCACGTGTGTGTGGATCACTTTGGATTTGTGTGTGGCTATTTTTGAGACCTTCCTGCCAGGTTGCGATTCACAAATAGCACTTTTTCTTTGGGAGAAGTCCTCTTTAGCCAATCACATTCAGCTTTTAATCCAGCAATCATAACACGCCATGCTGATCTGACTTGAGAAGCATAACGTTTCGTTGTTTTGTGCAATGTGCCTGCATTAGTGCACAGAGAGGGACATTTTCAGCGTTTCAGCATTGCAGCAGACCACACTCCACGAGTAAGTAAAGCAGACTTTCTACTGTATGTCTCATGGCATTTTATAACTCATAATATATTATGAGATCACTTAATAATTAGGACAAAATGGTGCAAAGCTAAAATTGTACCATTTTCCTTTCAATTACTAGTAATCTAAATGTGGTACCTATGATTTTCTGTCTAAAATAATGTCAATTAAATCCATATAATGTGATAGCAAAACTATTTTTCATAATTAAAACAGGTTGTTTTAATGAAACCAATTAAATTGTTACATTTATTAAACCATGGCAAAGAGGAATCATTCATAGTTTTCCCCCACACCTGTGATTACTACGACCTTCCTACAAACACTGGAGTTAAAATATGTTTCTCTTAATTTTAAAGATAGCTGGTTTCTTTTCAGAAAGTGTGGCTACCGGTCATTAGCGTTACTTTTGCAGCTCTGCAAATGCCACACTTATTAAAAGCAAACCTCATAATATATTATGAGTTATAAAATGCCATGAGACATACAGTAGAAAGTCTGCTTTACTTACTCGTGGAGTGTGGTCTGCTGTAATGCTGAAACGCTGAAAATGTCCCTCTCTGTGCACTAATGCAGGCACATTGCGCAAAACAACATAACGTTACGTGCGGCCTTTTATGATTGGTGGATTAAACACACAAATCCAAAGCGATCCACACACACGTGACGATTTGCAAATGCAGATTCAACAATACACACATTCACACATTTTTGCTGCAAATTAATTCAAGAACTTGATAGATACATATTTGTGAAAGCATTTTGAATGTATTAAAGTGAGATGTATTTGTGTGGGCAATCGGGGAAATATCTGTGCTCTCACTTGTGTATTTAGGAATTGTATTTTGAATTTATGAATCGGATTTTGAGAATGTGAATTGTGCTGTGCATTTATGAATTGTATTTTGTACAGTATATATATTATTTTTGAGATCATTCTGGCTCCATAATTAGTTTATTCTGGTTTACAGTCGCCAGAAAACAAGACACATGCTGAGTGTAATGATAATGGCAAAACCTAAGCTTACTTGAAACTTTAACTCTAATCTTTTGTCATGCAAGCACTTGTATTTTATTCTGGAAATGTAAATGTTCTGTTTGGTGCCACTAGTGCTGCATAAATTACACACTTCACCTTTAAATTTGAGGGTTTAATCTATTCCTATACAACATTTGTTTTCAATCAATTTATAAGTAGTACCAGACATTGCACTACATTCCAACTTTTTGTCATCCCATTAGGACTTCACTAATATACTCTTTCACAGACACTTATTAACTTGTATAGATATAGACATTCAAGAAGTACTTCTGAAGAACATTTCATGCCATTGCTACAACATCTAGCAATGGATGAAAGAGGCACTCACGTTCTGATCACAACAATGAGGCTATACCCGAAGGTCCCAATGCCAACCATGAGGTAGGACAGAGGGAGCCGGAACTTCAGGAAGCCAATAGTTCTCTGGTTATTATAGTAGCCATAGAAAAGTACAGAGTACTTGCAGTAACCCTGTCAAAGTGAAAGCATCAAAAAGGTTATTGAATAGCAAACATATACTGCTCAACATGATAATATGAAATGTGATTGTCATTCACATGGTGTAACTCTCCAATTCTATAACACATTTTAAAGGGATAGTTCACCAAAAAATGCAAATTCTCTCAACATTTACTCATCCTCATGCCATCCCAGATGTGTATAACTTTCTTTCTTATGGGGGGGGGGGGGGGGTGTTGGTAGGTGCATATCGGGACCCCCTTAGGCATATAATAGACGTTTTGCGGCCCATTTGGCCCCATTTTGTGGACGGCCCACCAGGAAAAGTCCCAGTTCTCCCTATGGCCAGTAAATGATGAGAGAATTTAAATGCTGGGGTGAACTGTCCCTTTAAAAGTAAAAATATAAAATGAATGTATGTATCTTACGTTGAAGTCTGTGAGAACAGAGTAGTCCATTGCGGTGTCTTGCTCTGCTCTCGGCACAGTTTTCCGTGGAATGGATCCATATGGAAGTCCCATGAGAACCTTGTGAAGATTTCCATATGTATAGAACATGTTTATTGTTATGTGTCCATACAGTGTGCTTAGTGACAGGCAGGAACGTTTATAGGTAGGTATAAATACTATTTCCCTGGAAAGGAGCCCTGAAAGCACCCGTACATCACCCAGATGTCTATTTGGTGTGTGTGTTTACATCTGGAAGACTTATTTTTTAGGTTTGTGGCTCATCTGCTGTACGTCTATAAGACGTTTACTTTATGATGATAATAAGACATTCATGATTTAGAATTTTGGTAAATTTAATATTTTTAAGATGTTTAGCAGATGTTAATTAGAATGTGATGCTTGCTCGGAGATGTACGTGTGCCAGCTGGGATTTTCAGTGCAATGCAGGGTCAGAATTTATCCAGAAAAACTCCCAACAACTTAAAACAGTAATTGCATCTGACTGTGATTTATTATAAAAATTTGTTGATTTAATTCAAGTAAAAAGAAATTGACAGAATAATCTATTCTTAATTGCCCCTTAATATAAAAAAGTCGATTTCACACATTTTTTATGGTTATGTGGGTTCACTACAAAATAATAGATTAACCCTGACCTCTGGTATCACAACCAGGCCAAAGGTCAAGCTGAAGAGGACCAAGTTCATGCCGTACATCCAACGCAGGAAGATAAAGTATGACGCAACCGAAGAGCCAAAGTGACCTGCAAATTGAGGACAGAAAAGAACGCCTGGGCTCAAAATGAAGAATATTCCTGATCTATCCACTAGTGGGCAATATTTTGTTTCGCTTGAGAACTGCTTGGTCATTTGGAATAAACATTTGGAGTAAACAAATATAGTTGGTTTTTAACTCATTACACAAGTAAGAAATTATTTATTTATCATCAATAAGATATCTCAAGTAATATGCATCATTCCTATTCTTTCAATTGTACTTACTCTCAACTTCCTTTATTTTCCGTTCCCAAGGAATGCAAGAGGTCCTAAAATTTTCAAAATCTCTTTGAAACTTGATCCATTTCTATATGATGAGGCACAGAGAGTACAGGGAAGATTAGAAGGCTGCAGTTTTACATTTTCTAAAGTAAATGTGAATGGTGCTTGTCCTTGCAAAAACTGCCATGATGCTAGGGTGGGTTTTAGCATGTTTGCTAGCTAGAAGGTTGCTAGGTAGTTTTGGGTGGTTGCTAAATCAGAAGAGCAAAACCTCCAAGTCTCTGTGATATTTTGGTCTCTAGATATGATTCGGTCCATCCTTCAATGTAAGACTAAGGGATGTTTTCATCCTATCTATCTTCCGTCAAACAGAAACCACAAGTATGATTATTTCTTAAAAATGTCTCTTCAACAAGCCACATGATTTGAAGTATTATTCATGTCCATTGCACACATGGTGTGGGGCGAGTTATGTGCTAAAGTTCAATACCTAGGGTTAGGGGTTTGTTTAAGTCACGATCAGTATGAGCAGTAGTAATAGTGACGTTCGCCTTAGCAAACACCACCAATAAAAGGTAGAGTGAAGATTCTCATGAACCTACCTTCATCATCATCACTTTATAGGCATATAACTTCCTGCCTTTCCCTTTGCCCAAAGCACCCTCAAATTTATCCACAAACTGCTGAGCCTCTCTGCAGACACAAGACAATCCAGAATAAATTTGTTTCAAAACAATTTGTTTCAAAAGGCAAAATTAAGACTTCAGTAAAATGTATACAATGGTTCTAGATGCTGATTGGTCAATACAGCATTCCAGCCATGGTAAAACAAACAATAGTACAACATATAGTAACTACTATAATGCAAAACACCTGTTCACCTAGCTAATGTGTACATCTCTGCGCAGCAGTGGTGTTACCAGGATGCAATGTTTGGGTGGGCATTTTGATCTTTAGGCTGGGAAACGTTGGGGGGTGTCGGTAGGGGTATGGTAGTATTGTGGAAATTCACTAAACAGCTGCGCCAATTTTGCGCTTGGTATTTCAGCGCATATTTGTGCATCGTATTCACTAACCACCTGCAATCTATTTTTGCAGGTGCAATCAGTGCAAAACTTGGCTGTGTATTGATTTAAAGTAAGTCATTGTGATTCCTTTAAGCACAAACACGCTTCCTTTTTATGTAAATTAGGCTCTTTGTAAGTTGCGCTTCATTCACAAAAATTGCTCCCCTGTTGATGGTAAAGCCAATTTTGTTTAAAAAAGATGTTTGTGTACATTTTCTTTCGATCATATCAGTAGTAATTTGTAAAATAATGGTTGAATGATGGATAGTCAAGTGCACTTTTGGCATGTTTAAGAGATGATTTAGGTGTCAGGATCACAGTGATGATGTACAGTCCTGGCAGAGTGTCATACCACGGTGGTTGTCTGCTGCGTTTTCCGTGGTATAGTGCGTAGAATTTGCCCGCAAGATCGGAATTTCATGTGCAAATTGTGCACATTTTGTGGGCGCGTTTGCACTATTCCTTCTGTGAATGGGGCGGTAAACCAAGGGCATAGCCATGAAAATTACTTTTGGGTGGGCCAAGTTTTCACCCAACTTTGTTTTTACTAAATTTTCCTCAAAAGAGAAGCAGCACATTCAAACAGTTTAAAAAAACTTTCACACTTTCAGAAATAAGAATTTATGCATTTTTTAAAACTGTTTTATAAATATATATTTGAAGTCAAATAATAATCTCTAATATTCTGGGTGGGTCTAATGTGGGTGGGCCCGGCCTACCTTGGCTACACCACTGTGCTAAACCAGCACAGAAAGCGTGCGCTATAAATAGCACATTTACAGGGAGCAGTTCATTTTTAATGTATTCCCCCCTAATTGTTGAATTATTATTTTATTGTTTATTGTTTTATGACAACATGCAACAAAGTGAAGCTCATTCAAAAAATCACTTAATCAAATAATCTGCTTCAAACAATACTCTTGAATTTATTTCAAAGATTCAATGCCATTAAGTTTGGCAGCTTTGGCAAATCTGATCAAAGTGCTAGACTAGTTCTTCATCCGAGGTGCTCGTTGTTGCAGCCTGGTTACTTCTTAACAAAACGTAAATTTTCTTGAAACTTCTTTCTCTTATAATGTTTAGTGTTTTACACATATAATATCAACTAAAACGAACAGGAGAAAAATAATAATAATCACATTTTCATTATCCATTACACATTTTGATATATATTCTGTTACTATTAATTTAAGAAATTATGCCAGTTTCTTAAAATATGATACAACACATAATAATTATTCCTAATTTCTTATTTCCTGCTTTGTAATTACAAAACACGAAGGGGTGAATTCACTTTACAGTTGCACCACTTTGGTGTGTTTTATTCCAGCATAAAATCCTGCGTCTTATCCACAAACCATCTGCAATCTAGACACAATTAGCTCAATTAGAATTATTGCTGCATCTTGAGTGTTTAAATGAAGTCACCTTTCCGTGCAAACATGCCTACTTTCTATGTAAAATAGGCTCATTATATATTGCGCTTCTGTAATTTACATTGAAAGCAGATGAAAGAAGGTGGTAAAATACATTTGATTTGAAAGAGATGTATTTAATCAATCATATCAACAGTAATTTATCTAATAATGATCAAATGATGGAGAAGAGCATTATAACCTAAAACCTAAACGATCTGCTGGCACATATCCAGATGCGCGGTATAGTCAAGCGCACTTTCTGCATGTTTAAATAGATGATTCAGGTATCTGGATCACAGAAGTCAGTGATGCTGTTCAGTCCTGCCAAAGTGTGTCAAATAACGGTGGTCTTCCGCAAGATCAGAATTGTTTGCGCAAATTGCATTCAGCAGCGAATTTGTTGCCACGTTCGTGCCGTTGCCTGATCTGCAGTACAGAGTGAACAACACACTCTCACGGCGAAATCGTCAGGATTTATACGACTTTTCTATATTTGGCTAATTCGTATGGTATCGTGCAACTGCACTTATTTGAATTTCTACGACTTTCACTGCAGCCAGTGACGTCGCTAGACATCGTTTCCATCTAATACGCGACAATTACTTGCTTCTGTCGCACACAACAGCTTCCTATCATGTTTACACACTCTACTGATTGGTTAAGTTTAGATAAGGGGTTTGGGTAAGGGCATAATATTAATAAGTATGTCCTTAATGCCTCGTGCGTGGAACTCGCGCTTACTTCCGCTTTAGACATCCGGGAATTTGCACATGATGAAGTTGTACGAGTTTATGCAAACAACATCCTGTGAGACCATACGAAATAGCCAACTCGTAAATTATATACGACTTTTCATGAGATCGGGTTGGAGTGAACGTTACCTTGACCCTGAAAGCGCGTCCATGGCCAGGCGTTAAAGTTTGAAGTTTGAGCACTCGAGATCTTGCAACAGCAATGTAAATAAGAATCACTGTACATATTCTTTGTTGCAATGCTCTTAATTAGCATCTTTTGTGGATTTTCCAAGTGCCAGAGATTAAACAAAATTATCAAAACTGTCTCACTGCACAGCTTTTGTTTTGCAGTCCGTGAGATCATCTAGGGTGGGCAGATGAACCGTCAGGGTGGGCAATGCCCATCCTAGCCCACCCGTAGACACGCCCCCGCTGCACAGCATCCATAGAGGCCATTTATTCACCTTAGCACTACGTAGTTTTACACCTCAGCGTCTATATCTTCAAGCGAAAGGATGGCACTTCCACTGAATTTACATAATAAAATGTAATGAAAAATGTTGTCCTTAATACTGTATATTTATTATATACTGTATAAGTATTTTATAAAAGTATACAACCCTTTCAGTGATTGAATCTGACTTGCTAAGCTGCATTTCAAGAGTGCTGATATTTAGTGTAACAGAATTGGAGAGCGTTCCAAACTGGCCAATTTTTGTCTGAAATCTTACTTAACTTGTAGAACTGTTTTATAAATCAGTATCTCTAAATGAAATAACTCTGACACTGTGTCAGGCCTGAACAACTCAGCACCTTTTATTCACAGCTTCTCATGCCTTATTGCTCAGTTCAAACATTTCATTGAATCACATTTATGATGATGCAGTACTTGAGGACTTTGAGTCGTCTCCTCATCCTCCAAGGCTTGTTTCTGATGTTTGCTATCAGTTTCTTCTTCTCCTCCACCTCCTCCATCAGTCTGGCCATTTCACCTTCAGACATGGACTCCTCCTCTTCATCCGATTTGGAATCATCACCACTAAAATGTAGAAGATGAGGGAATAAAAAGATTTAATGCAGTTACATTATGATCACACAGTGAAATCAACCCCATTGTGGCGAATTACTGACAAGACATCGCCCATCAGACATTTTTGCATCAATGTAAACGTGATCACCCTTCCTTCTAGCACTCGTAGTGCGTTGTGTGAGCAACCTCCGAGACATGTGTTCTGGTCCCATGGAAACCAGAAAAAAATTGCATTCACATAAACATTGGTGAGCAACATCGCATGTTGCATTTTCGCTATAAGATTATATTATTACTCTGCTGATGGTTAGGTTTAGGGTTGGGGTTTGGGTTAGGGTTAATAAAGGATGCATTCCTGTTGACTGTTTTACATTATTTAAAGGTGAAGTATGTAACTTTTTTGACTTCAAAATTCATTCTACTATCCCAGTTTATTGTTCACTGACAACTATAAGTAAGCCATTCGTGGGTTTACCTCCCCCAAAAGTATAAACACTGAGCCTCCCAGGCACCATCAAAACATTGATGTTCATATTTTGAGCTGCCCGCTCAGCTCCACCCATCCTTTTCTACCTCAACTTGTAACGTGAGTTTGGGACGTGACTACTTGTAGTAGGCTGTTCAGTCGGGAGAATATGAACATCCATATCAGATGTGTTACAGAGGAAAATAAATTTAGCTTTGCCAAAATTGAAGACTTGCTAAAAGACACAGAGACAGAGAACGGAGTAAACCCTATTTACAAGATAGAGGACTTTGAGGGAATTATTGGGGTTTAATAGAGATGCAAAACTTACACAGTTGCTTCTTGACAGGTAAGTTACACTCAAGTTTGCTTATTACTGTCGAGTTTCTGATAACTTTGTAAGATACTCTGAATACGTATCTTTACGCTAACTAGTTACCAGAAGAACCATCCTACCTCATGTGCTGTATCCCCTGTACACCCAGCTGCCGTTCAATCCCGGCGATGTAATCGGACGACCCGATTTCTTTGCCACGCTTTCTGTCTGGTGTGTATATGTTATAGTGGTCTTGTTCATTACAAAGTTGAAAGTTTATCACCTTTTATTTAGTATGGCCTATTTGTTCAAAGGTAATCAGAGAATGTGAAAGGGCATGATGAATCTAAGGGGTGTTGGCAAAAATTTGTTTGAAAACATACTTTATTTTTGTAATTCCATTTGTTGCCACTAGTAGCACAGAAATTACATACAGTACTTCACCTTTAAAACTAAAAATACAAACTGCTTTTGGTGCCACTCTATGGAAATTTCACCCAGAAACTAGAGCTCACATGTGCCCATACATTCAACTACACTTTATGCTTTGGCCACTAGGGACAGTGATTTGAATTTTGGTAAAAACAGACCCATTTTAGCTAAAGATCTTTTGATCTACTTTTGCTGAATTCACAGTGTGATTTTTAAGCCCCTATCACACCTGCAGAGACAAAAAAACATTTCAATGAGAGCTGGCAACTTCCGGTGACACGAGTGACAGCAACCACTGGCGACTAGTTGTGGGCATGTCCAGCCACTTCAGAAAGTTGAGAAAAGCTTAACTTTATGCAAATGAGAAGGGACTTTGGGCAGGTGTGCAGACAGTTATCCCATCAACGTGCGCTACCCGGACTGCTTTTACGGTTTCACGCTGTCTCCGTGTTTATATCATCGTCTCCCGCTGGACACGTTTAAATGCGCTCTACAATATGGAATAGCCTTTCTGTGGACCCCCCCTCCTGTCCGGGCCCCCTTCAAGCCCGGGCCTGAGAGAAAAGGTCATGACCAGAGATGTAGTAAAATAAGGATAAATATTGGAGAGCCCAGAAATCCTTTAAAACGGATGCTGAGTTGGCTAATTTGCGTGTCAACATTCTGGCAACCCGCATGAGCTTCAAGTCTGGGGCGGGGCAGACAACTCTCCAATATTTTGAATTTGGACTGCAGTACCCATTTCAAACACTTGTTGTCAATCTTACATATAGCACCTTTAAAGATGAAAACTCTTTCCCAAAAACTCTCTCTGCCACTGATCAAGAGAACAGATTTGTTAGAAATATATGTAACACTTTACAATAAAGTCGTATGCGTTAACATAAGTTAAAGCATTGGGTATCATGAACTAACAATGGCCAATAATTTTGAAGAGCATTTTTACAGAGATAGTTCACCCCAAAAAAATTATATCATAATTTACTCACCCTCATGTTGTTCCAAACACAACTGACATTCTTTCTTCCATGAAACACAAAAGGAGATGTTAGACAGATGTTAGCCTCAGTCACCATTTACCTTCATTGTGTGGAAAAAAGATGCAATGAAAGTGAATAGGGACTGAGTCTAACATTCTGCCTAACATTTCCTTTTGTGTGCCATGAAGAAAGAAAGTCAGATTTGAAACAACATGAGGATGAGTAAATGATGAAAGAATCTTCATTTTTTTGGGTGAACTACTCCTTTAGTCTTTGTTAATGTTAATTTATTAGTGTTACTGAGATATAATTCATGTTGTTGTTTTTTTTTTTTTTATTATTAAAGACGGTTCTGGACTAATTAAATAACATTTTCCAGGGGTTTATGTGTCTAAAATTAGGGTAATAGATAAATGACATCCAACTCCAACTAGCAAAGGTATGCGTCAAGAGCGTATGGGGAGACTAGTATTAAAAATGCAATGGCTTTAAATAGTTAAAATGATACTGTTGTAGTTATATAAGGAGAGGCTGAGATAGTTGACCATATACTGTATTTTCTAATTCAGACAAACCAAAACTTTTATAAATCAGATAAGGCCTATAAATATAACTTCTAAAGATATGTTCTCGAGATATTTGCTTTTCATTCAAAAATTATAAAATTTTGATGTGGTTTCTCCTAGTGACCACCACTACAGCATACATATTACATTGGTGTTAAATGCCATGCTTAAATTTATTTCTCCATCAAATTTACTCATCCATTTAAATAAGTCACAAAATCGTCAAACATTGATTGTTTTCCTCCATTCTTGCCTTGTGATTTGGTGTTTCTTTACACGTAGATGTATTGTGGCTACTGAGCAAAACCACCATATTTACCTTATAAAGTGTATACGTTATAATAACTATATCATTGTTGTTATAAATTCTCATTCTGCAGCATGTTACCTTCAAATGAAACAATTTGCCCAGTTTAGCTGGTAAGCAGCATTTCAGACGTCCCATCAGCAACAAAGTGCACCCAGTTTTTTTAGAGAAACTACTGAATACTGTCACCTCCTGTATGCTACTTTTTCCCTATCCTAAAGACAGGTTCCCACACTGTTTGACCAAAGAATTTCCATTACTTTTCCAGTTGTGCAGGATAGGTGGATAAGGGTGTACAAACATTTTTATAGAGGTTGCACTCCCTAAGAGCAATTTCTATCTGATGAAATATTTTAGATCCAAGCTTACTAGAAAAATCTATATTCACCATACAAATTCCCATTACTTTTCCAGGCCTGGAAATCACAATTTAAAAATCCCCTGATATTTTAAGGTTTTCCACAACTGTGGGAACCCTGTGCAAAATATTAGAAATATTCATAAAACAGGAAAATTCCTATTTTAAAAGGATAGTTTACCCCAAAATTCACGGAATAAAGTGATGTTAAATGATGACAGAATATTGATTTTTAGTTAAAAAAAATAAAATAAAAAAAAAGAACCCTTGAAACTTAAATAATAGGTGATTTCTCCCAATAACCATTGTGCCTTATAGGGTTAAGTATCTGAAATGGGAGTTTCATGAGAGTTTTGTCTTACATTCACTGATCTCTCAGTGTAGGTGTCATGACCAGTTAACAAAGTTCTTTTCATTAATTATCTTATTCATTCTCATGATAATTTGTGTCAACATACCTACTGTTCTTTTTCTTCTTCTTCTCCTCATCTTTGTCGCTGTCTTTATCTTTGTCATTGTCTTTGTCTTTTCCTTTTTCTTTACCATCCTTCTTTTTACCACCTCTCCTGTTTCGTTTGCCGGGCTTCTCATCTTCCCGGTCTCCTCCATTCTCTCGCACTTTTCCTCTTCTCCTGTTCCCGGCACGTCTCCTCTGAGGAATGTCATCATCACTGTTTTCGTCGTCTTCCGCTGCCTTGGCCATTCTTTTTTTATTGGCCGTTCTGCGGCCTCTGGGGTGTTCATCATCCTCATCCTCGTCTTCACCATCCTTGCTGGCAGCCACTTTGCCCCGTTTCCCAGACGCTGTTTTTTTAGCACTCTTGCCTTTTGCTTTGTTGTCCTCTGGATGAAAGAGGACACACTTGTATGTTCATCCATCAAAAATGTATGCATAGTTTACTCTTACATTATAGGCTATATATACTTCATAGTATATATATATATATATATACACACACACACACACAGTATATACAGTGCTGGTTACATTACTTCTGAATAGTAATCTGGCACTGATTACAAATTACATGACTAAAATTTAATTCAGTAATGTAATCTCTCAGATTACATTTTAAAGTAATCTAATCTGATTGTTCTTGGATTACTTTTGGATTACTTCTGACCTCATTCTTGTTTATTTGATGTCACATGCATTTGAGTAGGATAAGCTTCTTGACATTTTAACATAATAAGCTCTACTCAACAGGACAAATGCGGGATAAATTACATGCTTAAGTTTTATATTTATGGTTAGTTTTTGTTCAAATCTTTAAAGTATGAGCAATATACTGTGATATTTGCCTTAGCAAACACTACTTATAAAGAAAGAAAAATATTTAGTGTCAACTCTGTTCTTACCTTCAGCACTCTCCACTTCTCCATCAATTTCTATTCCCACTAATCAGCAAAAAACCCAAAACAACAACATTTCAATATATGACCACCACTTAAGTTAGTACAGAATGGCAACATAAAACAAGATTTTAAACAACTTATCACTGAAATGTTTGTCATTATCAGAGGTTATGAAGCATAGATAGCTATTCTGAATAAAAACTGAATAAATAAATGTGTAACTGAATAAAAAATGATAACTTACCTTCTTCCAATTTTCTTGCCGTATCACTTTTCTTTGGCATTGTTCTGCACTGTTGATCTCTATTAATGTCTGAATTTCTTCTCTTGCATCTGTGGTCTAACAAATTACTGCACCGGTGTGCAGCTGCTCTCGAATAACTGACTCCCTATTGCCATAGCAACACCACGTGACCTCAGATGCGTAATATCAGTTTTTATTAGTATGCAAAATAAGCAAACGTCTAAACGATTTCCCAAATCTGTTTAAAGCATTTGAGAAAAAAAAAAAAAAATGTTTTGTTTTAGACAAAAAAAACGAAAAAGCACAAAAGCACAAAAACCGCTTGATATTAAATTACTTTAAAAGTAAATTGGGTAAAAGAAATTAGGACACTTAAAAGGAGTTATTCAAATTCCCTCTATGTTTAAAGGACCAATCCAAAAGCAATACATTTGGATGACCTGCAGGACAGTACGCCATGTCCATTAAAACTGTTCAATGCACTCTCACTCATTGGGACACATGACACCTAATGCTGCTGTCACAAGAAGAGCCTCCTTAAAGATTTAATGAAGGTTTAGGTTTTCCTTCAAAGACAATTAAGCACATTTCACACTATATTAAGCTTAGCACTTTCTTTTTAACATGCATGTTCTTTTCAAGTGCTTTGGCTAGGGAGTTTTAATTCACAAGAATTCAGGTAAATTAAAATTTACAGTATCAGACAATTGTTAACAATTATTAAAGCTAGAGGGATACTCATCAAAGGTATTTTAAACTAGTCTACCTTGATTTTGATAGCAGAAGACCACTTAATAGTATCTTAGCCTATGTGAGATTTATTATGTACCTCTTTCTATCAAAGACCTTTGGGCAGAAACACACTCCAAAACAGAGACACACAGGTACATGTAGACAGCAAGCAGACAGACAGTTATATGTGATCTCCTGTCTCGTCTCATGACACCTGGTAGATGACACAGCATCTCGGTTTTCACAAGCGAGTCATTACATCTTCATTAGTCTCACGAGGCACAAGTGAAAAACGTGTGCACATATACATAGCATGCATTCCTAAATGTAAATACATGCAGAAAGAAGACACCGCCATCATAGTGTGACAGCAAACTAAACAATTACATTGTAATGATATTGTGCATATTGTGCCATACATTGTGCATCAGCACTTATATGTTATCCTGATAGCGATAGATGGTCTGACGGAATACATAAATGGAAATGTGTTATTAATGACCCATCGTAAATTCATTTGCATTGATTTTTACTATGGAATTATAAATTCATCTTTACAGCTGATATATGCCATCTACAGTGGCAAGAAAAAGTATGTGAACCCTCTTGAATTAGCTAGTTTTCATTAATTGGTCATAAAATTTGATCTCATCTTCATCAAAATCACAAGTATAGACAAACACGATCGTGCTTAAGCTAACAACACACAAACAATTATAATTATTCATGTCTTTATTTAAAGCTACACTATGTAACTTTTTTTTGTTGTTGTTAAAAAATAACAAAATGATATTAATGAGAGAGTGCAACAAAAATCCAGCTTCCAAACCATGTATTTACTTTACCCAAATACACTTTGATAAACCTATAATAATGATGTTATATTATAAATATTTTAGAGCTGTCGGGACGGATTTCACGGGAAATTGCATACATACGTCATTCGCCCGTGCGTGTTGAAGTCATATCCATACACAGAGAAAATAAGCTCTGGCTACTGTAGCACGTGTGTGGGATTAGCTGAAGCTGAAAGTTTGTTGTCACAATGAATGAGAAAAATTTACCATGGATCATTTAAAATGGCAAACCTCCACTTTGTAAAAACAAAGAAACCCCAAACAGAGCAGAGTCTACAAGCAAAAAGGGAAAGCGACAGAGTTCGTAATAAAACCTGAATCAACATCGGCCATAAGATATGGCACTTACCTGCTCAGATGACATGCTTTCAAATATCTGTCTTTTCCTTTCTTTCGTTAATAATTTTTCCATTCGCTCTGATAAGATGTCCTGTATTCATGTGTACAACGGTACCTCAAACCACATTCGTCCACACAGAGGAGCAAAGCCGGAGCACAACCAAAACAATGTCCTTCCGCAAGACACATGCAGTTTCATTTTTTTAACCGCTAGAGGGCGAAAAGTTATATAGTGTAGCTTTAACACATCCCATTAAACATTCACAGTGCTGTGGAAAAATTAAGTGAAGCCTTGGATTTAATAACTGGTCGGTCCTCTGTTGGCAGCAATAACCTCAGTGAAGCATTTCTGGTAGCTGCAGATTAGACCTGCACAACATTCAGAAGGAATATTGTACCATTCTTCTTTACAGAACTGCTTTAACCAGCCATATTCTTAGGATGTCTGGTGTAAACGGCTCTCTTGAGGTCATTTCACCGCATCTCTATTGGGTTAAGGTTTGGGCTCTGACTCTCCAAAAGGTGGATTTTCTTTTTTTTGAAGCAATTCTGTAGTGGATTTACTTCGATGTTTAGGGTCATAGTCCTGTTGCATCACCCAACTTTTACTGAGCTTCAGCTGGTGCACAGCCACCCTGACATTATCCTGTAGGAGATCTTGATAAACTTGGGAATTCATTCCCTCGATAAAGGCGAGTGTTCCAGGCCCCGAAGCAGCAAAGCAGATCCAAATTATGATGCTCCCTCCAGCGTACTTCACAGTTGGGATGAAGTTTTCATGTTGGTTTGCGGTGCCCTTTTTACACAACACGTAGTGCTGCGTGTTCTTCCCAAACAATTTAACCTTAGTTTTATCAGTCCACAAAACATTTTCCAAATAGCGTTGTGGATTGTCAATGTGGTCTTTTGCAAATATCAGCTGCGCAGCAATGTTTTTGTTGGGAAGCAGCAGCTTTTTAATGTTTTCTATATAGTAGATTCATGAACAGAGATGTTAACCAGTTCCAATGATTCAAGATTCAAGTCTTTAGATGTCATTCTAGGGTTCTTTTTTACCACATTGAGCATTCTGAGGTTTGCCCTTTAAGTCATCTTGGCTGGAATGCTACTTCTAGGGAGAGTAGTTACAATACTAAATCGTCTCCATCAATAGACAATTTGTCTAACTGTGGACAGATGAATAACTAAGTTCTTCGAGATAACTTTGTAACCTTTTCCAGCTTTATGCAAAGCAACAATTCTTGATCGTAGGCCTTCTGAAGTCTCTTTTTGCGAAAAATGTTTCAGTGCTTTTTATAAGTCAAAGTAGCTCTATCTATCTATCTATCTATCTATCTATCTATCTATCTGTCTGTCTGTCTGTCTGTCTGTCTATCTGTCTATCTGTCTGTCTATCTATCTGCTGAACTCTGTCAGAGATCTTGCCTCATATTTTCCCCACCAATTCTAACTGTAATTTAAAAAATCGATTTTTTTAATACTGTAATGTATATATATATATATATATATATATATATATATATATATATATATATATATATATATATATATATATCAGTGGTGAACTCTCGGGCCAGCAAAGCTTCTAAATAATTTTCATCCTTTTATTCTCAATCACCTTTTTGCCTTTGTATTTTTAATCGCTTTCCATTCTTAATTAATCTACAAACAAATAGAGAAAAACGAAAAGTTTATCCAGTCAGAATTTATTCCGTGATGCTTACAAGCAAAGTGTGACAACTGTTTCACAAATCACATGCCCTAAGTGTGTGAGTTTGACCTCCACGCCCTCAGGCCTTCAGAATTTCCACAGAATCCCTCAACAGTGCAAATGAATGGGCAACTAAAGTCAGATTGTCAGATTCATCAGCCAATCACATTGATTTATTTGTTCTTGGTGGGTGTGATCTTAAGGATATGTCCTGGTCGAGGCCTTCTAGCTGGCCTTGAGTGACGCAATCACGCTTTAAGTGATGTACTTATTTTAAGAGCGAAAAGCGTAAGATCAAGCTGTCTGAAGAGTCAGCTGTCATCACTGCTGGTATTGCCGTTGAGAAAGAGATCCTTATGGATTTAAAAACACGAGATGTTTTGCTTGACCGTGTGATTGCTTAATTTATTAAACAGGAAAGGAGGACTGATTTTCACTTCAAGCAAATTGGTAAGTGCTTTTTGCATTGTTATAGCAACATCAGGAGTTTTCTAAGTGTAAATTAGGTTGCTGGAGCATTCAGTGTCGGATCAAGTTTTGAAAAGTAGTGCTGCGTTCCATTCAACTCGGAAAGTCGGATTTTACAACTTCCTACTAGGAAAAGTGCAATGGAATGCATCTTGAAGTCAGAATTTCAACTTGTAGGTTCGTGCAGAAATTCTCAACTCCGATTTTGCCGAGATGCAGGGGCATGATGTCACACAAACATGTCGACACTATAAACATTCACTTTATTATGTAATATCAATAAATGAGTTAGTTTCCACATTACATGATATTAAAGCTTGTTTAACAAACACCTGCTGCAGAAACAGGTGTATAAAACATTATAATCTCTTTTGATAATCGTACACCTAAAGCAAAATGCTAGCACTGCAGCATTGTCTATAAGTTGGGTTGCTAGGAGACTTCTCTAATGAGAGTCAAACACCTGCTAAGCAAACGGGAGCGTTGCAGTTTCGAATATCGGGGAATGGAATGCACTAATGGTCAGAGATATCAAGTAGGAATATCCCACATACAACTTGAATGGAACGCAGCATATCCGTGTACCCTGACGAAACTAAATTTATTACTTGCAACATTTAAATTGCAAATATTATTAGATAGATTTTTCCAGGTATTATAGACCTCCTTAGTAGATTCATGTGAAAAATGTTTGTCTGTTCAGGAGACATTCATTTCACAAAACAGTCATGCTGCAGTTAAAATTAGGCTTGCTTGAGATTTAAGTGTCGTTTCAAGTTCTGGCTTTAGTGTGTGGACGTGTTTTTAAAATGTCAATTGGTATTACTAGTTAGCTGCGACATAATGTATGATGCCCAAAAGCATAGGGTGTATTATTCATTATGAAACTGTGTTTTCTTAATGGCATGAATCACACTGAAGGCCTAGACTTAAAATGCACGGCCCGCCACTGCATAAAAGTAATCCATATGACTTCAGTGGTTAAATCCATGTCTACAGAAGGGATATGATAGGTGTGGGTGAGAAACAGATCAATATTTAACCCTTTTGCATCAATTTAAAAAAAGTTACTCAGAGGTTCTTAGAGGACAAAAATGTCTGCATCAGAAAACTGCCATAATAATATTATATATTAATATTATTTTCCACTTTCAATTAGTTAATTATTTTTAACCAACATCAGTCCTGATCATAACTACAAAATATTCATTCATCCATTTACTAAATGCTAAGGGGATTTTATTTTTTTTAATTTAATTTTTATTTTTTGATTATCACAGTCTGGGATATGTATATGGCTTTCGTGCGTGGACGTGTTTTTAAAATGTCAATTGGTATTACTAGTTAGCTGCGACATAATGTATGATGCCCAAAGGCATAGGGTGTCTTATTCATTATGAAACTGTGTTTTCTTAATGGCATGAATCACACTGAAGGCCTAGACTTAAAATGCACGGCCCGCCACTGATATATATATATATATATATATATATATATATATATATATATATATATATATATATATATATATATATATATATATATATATATATATATTAGGGCTGTCAAACGATTCAAATATTTAATCGCGATTAATCTCAATATCTTTATAAACATGAGTGGACATAATATGCTTCATCCAGATGTATTTTTTAGTCATCCACACAAAACCTACCCCATCAACAGAGTTGAACAACAGAAAATTAACACAACACAACTCAGTTCAAATTATGTACAAAATATGGTATTTGTAAGTGTATTATGACAGGATTTATTCACTTCTTTTTATGGAGTTTCGACAGACATGCAAAAAAGTCTGCACTGTCATTTACAATTAACAACTCTGTGCAAAATACATCAAAAACTCCTTTTAGACCCTGATCACAATTTTAACCAGTGGGATTAAATGGGTTTGACAGTGTAGATTGCCTGCAGGGTTCTAGCAATGTCTCCAACTTCTGCACTGGCTAGTGCACTATCAAAAAGAGATGCTGTGACAGAACCTTGGAGACAGCAGCAGGGTTTCCGTTAGCCGATAATCAGTACCGCCACTCCCTATACACATATTATGCAGTCTGTGTAGGGCACCAACTCCCTCGGGGGGCACCAGAAACTCCACCGGCTGCCCTTACTCGCAAGTTATATGTTATTCAAGTCCCTGGTAGCAGTCACGGAACACAGACGATCACCTTACGCTCACACTTTCACTTCGTACTCGCAACTTTTGCCTCACTTGCACCGCACCTCGCAGTGCAAGGCTGGTGTTCAAATGGCAGCTGTCTTGCCACTGCAATCATGTTACAATGTTAAGAGCTCTATCTGTGCTACATTGATAAAATGCTTGGCACAGGTCTCAGCATAATGTCTCCCACCATCTGTTTTCCTGACAGTAAATGCATGTAACATTAGCGGCATTTGCACGAATAGACTCGCTTCTCATGGACAATGGTTTATTTAAAGGGTCATTTTACACGTTAATGGCATTAAAAAAACATTAATGCCGTTAAATGGATTTTTCGTTAACTTCGACAGCACTAATATAAATTTTATATATATATATGGCCATGACAGGGTCTTGATCCGGTGGTCCTCCATCCACACCTTGATTGACCTGGTTGTGTGGCATGGAGCATTGTCCTGCTGGAAAAGCCAATCCTCAGAGTTGGGGAACACTGTCAGAGCAGAAGGAAGCAAGTTTTCTTCCAGGATAACCTTGTACGTGGCTTGATTCATGAGTCCTTCACAAAGATGAATCTGCCCGATTCCAGCCTTGCTGAAGCACCCCCAGATCATCACCGATCCTCCACCAAATCTCACAGTGGGTATGAGATACTGTGGCTTGAAGGCCTCTCCAGGTCTCCGTCCCACCATTAGACGACCAGGTGGAGGATTAGTGATGATCCACTTGGGTTAAATGAGATATATTAATCATTTTCCAAGACCATGTCTTGTGATTCTGGCCACAAATAGCATTAGCCATTAGCATTAGCGCCTAACTACAGAATAGTAAACATTATAAAATAAACATTATCTTGTGCATATATTTTACTTCCAATCATAATTGAGTTGTTGTAGCAGTGTGTTTTAATGATCTCATGTGGATTCCAATCATATAATGAGGCAGAAAGCAGATTATTGGCAGGTGAAGATGACAGCAGAGGCCGGTTGCATAAACATAGCCATTAACTTAAGACTGCGTCTAACAATTAGTTTGACATGCTAAAGATGCCATAAAAAGCCTGTTGCATAAAACAAGCTCACGGTTGTCTTTAGTAAGACAGTCTAATTTGCATTGCATTGTGGGAAATGTAAGACACTGAACAGCTTTAAAAAAAATGGCTGACAGTGGACGCTCAATACAGTTTTCATTTGCTGAAAATATTTGCAAATTAGAGGACTACAGTGCTTCAAAATTGATTCTAATGAACAAATTTAGTGATTTTAACCCAAATAATAAAAAAACATATGACATTTTGTTACCATCGTTAAAGTCAAATTCTTCTACAAAATCTCAACTCAAGCCCCTTTCAGCCCTCAACTGAAGCCACCACTGGCTCAGCTGACAGTTATTTTCCATGGTAACATAGAATGTAAACAAAATGTTAGCCTAGCGGTGTGCTGTCTTACATTTTGGTCTTAAATTAGACTGATCTAAGTTTTTATGCAGCTGATTGAAAAAATTAAGACCAATATTTTAGACGACTAACTAATAAGACTAGTCTAAAACAGTATTATGCAACTGGCCCCAGGTGTACAGCCCCTCTGCAATTACAGCTACAGAACTGTCAATAATCATATACAAATACCAGAGACTGCATGGAAATAATAGACAAAGCAAATATTTTTGTAATCGTCTATTTGTTTACAATAAGTCTCAGCAGTCAACTGATTCGTTTTATGCTTGATAAGTAATTTATCCTACTATGGTATGGGATGGGGAAGTCCCTGTCATGTTGGCACTGCCCTATGCATGATGTCATTACTTCCTCTTTATCTTGACCATATTTGGAATGAGAAAAGAACTTGTGTGCCTTCAAGCTTCATGGAGGTTTGGAAATCACCATATGAAAGAATTGCAGCATGTCAGTGGATCATATCACATCATTTAGTGGAAAATGGACATAACTAAAATTCTTTATGAAGTAAATATGAGAATATATCAAAATTTCTGTAAATGTGCACACTGTTGGACTAAATGTTCTATTGGATGTTGTTCACTGTAATCTGCTAAGGACAACTCAAAGGGAGTTTACATTACTGATAGGTACATGCGTCTTTATAACGGTTTCATTTTCATAACTCTCGCTTTGATATATTGATATGTTGACATAAATTAAGAAATTACTCAGGCAGTAACATTTCTATTGTGAAATATTGGCTAAATATCAAAGCTGAAGTATTAGACCTTTCTTATGATGTATAGGTTGTCACAATTAAATTAGAATTGAATGTTAATAACATACAGTTAATGCAAACAATACCGATCGTAAGATCGCTGGCAACCCCTGCCAGTGAAGGAGTTAATGCATATTCAGAGCCAATGGTTCTGTATGACATTACCCCCCATCTGACCATACATGCCAACCCGGTGGCTATGGCTGTGCTAGCCCCATTGGCACCATTAATACATACTGAGTGTCCCGGTTCCGTATGGCACAACCTCCCATCTGACCAAACATGCCAACCCCATGGCTAAGGCTATGCTAGCCCCATGGGCACCGTTTATGCATACTCAGTACCCAGGTTCTGTATGGCATAATCTCCCATCTGACCATATGCACCAACCCTGTGTTTAAGGCTGTGATATTCCCTGTCCCTACTTTTCACCTCTGCACACCCCACTTTTTGTCTTTCCTACTTAACCATAGCCAGAAGCTCCCTTTCTCAGCTTCCTCTGCCATTTCCTACCGAGACTTCTTTAACGGCAATCCACCGATACCAGTGTCTTTCAATAGGCTCCGCACTGATGTTCCCATAAATCCTTGACAACCAACCTCCACAGGGCAAGTGGCAGTCCTCCATCCATTTTCCCTGCACTCAGCAGCCAGATCAGCATATTTCAGCTTCTTCCTCTCATAGGCTGCCTCCAGTCCCTCTTCCCATGGAACAGTTAGCTCAATCATTATGACTTTTATAACTGATGCCGACCACAACACTACGTCCGGGCTTAATGAGGTAATGGTGACATCAGAAGAAAATTTTAGCTGCTGGCCAAGGTTGACCTCTATTGTCCAATCATTTCTAGATGTCAGGATTGATCTGGCATCCCTCCATGCAGTGCCATGTGCGGCACCTCCCTTTTTAACAAAATCAATTAACTGCCTCTGAGGAGAATGGTGGCATTTGTTTACCTTTACTCTACACATCTCTAAGGTCTCTGCCAGCTTGTGAAGGACATGATAATGCCACTGTCTGTACCATCCTTGTGCAAAGGCTGTTTTGCTCCCCGCCAACATATGCTGCAGATTTGCTCTTGGGTCCTCACAGAGGGGACAACTCTCCTCTTTGCCATATAACGGAGACAAAGTTTCAGGGCTTGGAAGGGTGTCATAGGTGGATCTTATTAGAAAACTTTGTCTGGCCTGGGGTACCTTCCACAGGTCAGCCCACACAAAAGCTATGTTGGATGTACTCTCCCATACTGTTCAGCACCCTTGTTGCTGCTGGCTGACTGATCTAATTAAATACCCTTCCACTTCCATGCCTTCTATTCCAGCTCTTCCTAAACTTTGAATAGGTTGCTCTGCCAGAACAGGGATTCTCCACCTCAAACGATATTCGGTTGTTCCTAACTCCCTTACAGATAGACAGGCTATGCAATTTTGTTGGCTTAATCTTTGTTCTGGCCCATGCCCATAGCTCCTCGAGCCTTTACAGGAGTCTGTTTATACATGCAGCAGTCTGGAGGATGCTTTTGACGTCATCCATATAATTGTGCAGAGCTGGCAACCTCACCCCATACTGTGAACAGATTCCTCTGGCCAACTGTCTTGTACGAATTAGGATCACCTCAAATGCAGCTGTGAACAGAATTGGAGAGATTGAACATTCCATGGCTATTCCTTTTTACAGTTGCTGCCAACCAGTTGTGTACTCCTGTATTGTATGGCATATTTTCAGGTCTCCATAGCAACTGTCTACCAAGCTCTTAATATACCCTGGTACATGGAAAAACTCCAGTGCATAGCCAATGAGCTGGTATGGAACAGATCCATAGGCATTTTCCAGGTCCAACAGACTGGATCTGCTCCCATATTATTGACGCATGCTCCACACACCAAGGGAAACCTGGTACGCCTGCCTTCTGGCAGTTTGTGTCTATGCATCCATTCTTCAGGAGGTAGTCAGACATCCTTCTTGCTACCACCAAAAAAAAATAAATAATAATCTTTCCCTCCACATTCAGTAGTGCAATACTCCTAAACAAAGTAATATGTTGGTGGATTTTTGTACCTTGGCTATAAAGATGGCCACTGCTCTTCGTCGCTCCAAGGGTATTCACTGCTTCTACCAGGCAATTCTCAGAAGTCTCCATAACAGTTGGAGAACTGTGGGGCACTTCTAAAACAGCCCATTCGGACCTAGGGCTGAAGTTTCCCTGGCTCTTTCTACCACCTGCCTGATCTCACTCAACTTGGGTGGATCTACATCAAATTCCACAACTGGCTCAGCTGGCCGTGGGACATATCTGGGAGAGCCGAGCAGGCTGTGTTTATGGGGATCATCAAGTTGCTGTTTCACGTGGTGGTCTAGTTCTTCCTTTGCCATCACCAGCTTTCCAATTCTCTCTCTCTCTCTCTCTCTCTCTGTCTCTCCCTCTCTCTCTCTCTCTCTCTCTCTCTCTCTATATATATATATATATCTATATATGTATATATATACACACTGGTGGCCAAAAGTTTGGAATAATGTACAGATTTTGCTCTTATAGAAAGAAATTGGTACTTTTATTCACCTAAGTGGCATTCAACTGATCACAATATATAGTCAGGACATTAATAACGTGAAAAATTACTGTTACAATTTGGAAAAAATAAATAAAATAAAATGCTCAGAACTCCTTAAACTACTTCAAAGAGTTCTCATCAAAAAATCCTCCATGCGCAGCAATGACATCTTTTTAGATCCTTGGCATTCTAGCTGTCAGTTTGTCCAGATACTCAGGTGGCATTTCACCCCACGCTTCCTGTAGCATTTGCCATAGATGTAGCTGTCTTGTCAGGCACTTCTCACGCACCTTACAGTCTAGCTGATCCCACAAAAGCTCAATGGGGTTAAAATCCATAATACTCTTTTCCAGTTATCTGTTGTCCCGTGTCTGTGTTTCTTTGCAATTCTTCCCATAAGGCCTGCACCCCTGAGTCTTCTCTTTACTATTGTTCATTAAACTGGTGTTGAGCAGGTACAATTCAATGAAGATGTCAGCTGATGACATGTAAGGCATCTATTTCTCAAACTAGAGACTCTGATGTACTTATCCCCTAAATTAGCAATTTTGCATGATTACTCAAGGATAAGGTGTTGGAGTGATGGCTGCTGGAAATGGGGCCTGTCTAGATTTGATAAAACATTTCAAATAGTGATGGTGCTGTTTTTTACATCAATAATGTCCTGACTGTACTTTGTGATCAGTTGAATGGCACTTTGGTGAATTAAAGTACCAATTTCCTTCCAAAACAGCAAAATCTGTACATTATTCCAATTTTTGGCCGCCTATATATATATATATATATATATATATATATATATATATATATATATATATATATATATATATATATATATGGCCATGACAGGGTCTTGATCCGGTGGATATTTATATTTTAAAGTATTTGAATGCTATGGTAGTAATGTCTTTAATTTATGTTGATATTGGTAATGGAAAAAATTAAAAGCACATTTAAAGTTTGCAGGCTGATTCAGCTGTCATCATAGCTGTAAAATCGGCTACTGTTACTGCTCTACATTGTGTAAGAAACAGAGAGAGAACGCCTGCTGCTGCTGAACAGTATATGGGTTATTCTGCATAAAATAAACAGAGTAGTGTTGATCCTTACTTTCAGACTCTTTCTAATACTTACATCACCTCTCTTCAGCGAGCTCAAAGCAGACCAGAGCTGAACCAAATGACATCATCACATACAATTCAGTGGAAAAATAAACCAAAAAAATCTCCAAACATTTAAAAAGACTGTTAATAATGGAAATACAAGAAATACATATACATAAAATAAAATAATAATACATTTACTGGAAATAAAAGGAAGGATCTTGAATAAATTCACAGCAAAAGTTTTCATTTACCGATGCCATTGAAAAAATGTGTTGTTTGCAGTTACATGAAAGTGCCCATAGACCTTATTCACAGCAGCGCCATCTATGATTTTTGACGTGAATAACAAAAAGTCTGCGAGGGATAGACGTACAGTCTCTTCAATGGGTTGTACAATTGTTTAAAGTGTTTTTGGACCGCTTTGCTGACAAAACATTAAAAAAAATATCTTACCAAGAAATGTCAGTAGAAAAAACTCCAAACACCATGAGTTATGGAAAATGAGATGTGATCTGATTTTTGATAGCTTTATACAGTGCATGTCATTGAAGAGACAGTCAGTGGTATCCCCAGTCCACAGATGACCAGGAGGAGGAGGAAGAACTGTCATGGAATGGTGAAGGAGGAAGAACTGTCCCACCTCGTGCCTTGCTGCAGCTTTTCCAGTGGCGGCCGAGTGTGCTGCAGCTCCCAGTGAGGCAGCAGAGTGTGCTGCAGCTCGCACTCAGAAGCGGAGGAGCAGGAAGGCTCCTGCCTCAATCGAACCTGCAGCCTACTGCCAGGAGGCGGAGGAGCCCGCTGCGGACCGCCAGAAGGCAGAGGTGCCCACTGGGGACTGCCAGGAGGCTGTTGACCACCAGGAGGCGCCTGTCCTCGTTGCTGTTCGTCAGGAGTCGCCCGTCCTAGCCACTGTTCACCAGGAGGCACCAATCCTCGCCGCTGTTCACAAGGAGGCGCCCACCGCTGACACTGTCCTCTCCCCAGTGGCCGTCGCCGAGTCTGACCCAGTCCTGTCACCAGTGGCCGCCGCCGAGACTGCATCTGACCCAGTCCTGTCCCCAGCAGCCACCACCCTGCCAGACCTCTGTCCAGCGGCCGCCATCCTGTCTGACCTCTACCCAGTGGACACTGCCTTGCCTGACCTCTTTCCAGCAGCCATCACTGACCTCTACCTCTGTCCAGCGGCCCTGTCTGACCTCTGTCCTGCCGCCACCGCCCTGCCTGACCTCATCCCTGTTCCCAAACCTCCTAACCCCGCTCCCTTCGTGAAGATTCCTCCCAAACCTCCAGACCCTGCCCTCCTTCCGGAAACTTCCTCCCGACCTCCTGACCCTTCCCCTCACTGGAGCTTCCTCCCAAACCTACAGACCCTGCCCCCTTCCTGAAACCTCCTCCCAAACCTCCAGACCCTGCCCCCCTTTCGGGAGTCTCCCCCTTGGTTTCTCCCACCCTCCCTCCCTTGGTTGGTACTTCCGGTTCCTCCTGTCTCGCCCTGGTCTGTGCCTCCAGCCCTGCCCTGGTCTGTGTCTCCAGCCCCACCCTGGTCTGAACCTCGAGCCCTGCCCTTGTCTGTGTTCGATGTTGCCCTTTTGGAATGCCAGTTGGTGTCCCTTTGAGGTGGGGTGGGGGTGGGGGGGTTGTAGTGTCAGGATCCTGCCACTTCTGTCTGTCTTGTTTTTAGTTTTTTAGTGGCTGGATCCTGACACTCATGTTATGTCTTATGTCTTTTGTTATTTGTCTCTTTGCCATGTGCACTCGTGTCTGTGTGGTGGAGAGTAAAACCCCACCCTCTCATTTGTCTTGTTAGTAGTTTATCAGTTACACCTGCCTTCCTTCATTGCTCTCTTAATTTCCTTCCCTATTTATCCTCCCCGTGTTCTCTGTCATGTGCCAGTTCGTTGTGGAAATTCCTGTGGAATGTTCAGTGTAGGTTTTTCCTTTGTAGGTGTTCGGTTTGTCTCCCCTTCCCCATCCCTGCCACCAAGTTCCTGTCTGTCTGTGGAATGTCATTTTTCTCCTATGGTTTTTTTTTTTCTAATAAAGCCCAACGTTTATTCTTCACTTGAGTCCTTGACTCTTGCCCCCACTCCTGACAGTAATGGCCTCTTTTAAAAGGGTCATGACATGAGGAATCAAATTTTCCTTGGTCTTGTGACATTTAAGAGGTTATTGTACTATAAAAACATACAGTTAGTTTCAAAACTCTAAACTTCCTCCTCACTGCAAAAAAAAAAAAAAAAAAAGAGCATTTGTTGAACATGTTTTACAAATATATGACTGATAAGCCAGAGCTTCAATAGCTCATGATCATGTATAGGCAATTGATGAAAAGTTAATATTGTTCCCAGCGTGCATTTTCTTTGGGGTTTCTGAAGGTTGAAGCATCCAGGATACACACACCAAATGACCATTTTGAACAATACACTTATACAAATACAAATCTACCGCAAAGACAATTAAACTTTTGTACAGCGCTCCTTCTTTTGTAAACAATGACGCGCTTCCTGACTCCTCTTCCACGTGATGCGTGACCTTTCCAACAAGCTTACGTCATCCCTCTCATACATCTTGGCTGTAAAGTAAATTATCAGCAAATTTTTATTTTTGTTTGAACTATTCCTTTAATTTATTTGTGATGTGGCTGAATTTCTTTGTGTTGTGGATTAATTTTGTTGTGTTGTGATTACAATTTTTGTGTTTTGGCTTAATTTCCTTGTCACTGAATTTATTTGTGATGTGGCTTAATTTCTTTTTGTTGTGGCTTGATTTCTTTGTGTTGTGAACTTTTGTTTGCTTTACAGATTTTGTTGTGTTGTGCACATCTGGGCTACCATAAAAGAAAAGGAGACCCCATTCTCTTTCATTCAGCTGAGCTGATCGCATCATGTGTGGCTTCTTGTGCCCATGTGTGCTATTTTTAATTGTTGGTGTATGTAAACATGCACTAGATGGACATCTTTACCATATTCATGCGTTTCTGGTGATGTGCGCCTGAGTGCAGGATGGACTGTATGTCTGTGCTTCTTGTTCATTGCTCTTTGGACTATGTATGTGTATTTTTTTTTTTCAGCTCATATCAGCATGGATTGCTTGTGAACAAGTCATAATACAATTCAAGCTTTGCAAAGGAACTGTTACTGAAGGATGGGGCAGTTAAAACACTATTGGACCCGATCGCAAAACCGTTTCACTCATGAATATTTCAAATGTCATGACTGTTCGATAGTTTATTGTGCTGCTGTGCTTGAGTGAACAGTTTAATATATTCAGATGCAGTGTGTTGGATGTGTGTTATGTGTAAACCTTGAAATTTAGTTTTATGTTGTGGATGTCATGACCCTTTTAAGAGGAGATGGACACCCAAGGAGACTTTTCCTTCTTGCATTCAAGTGGGTGCATTCCTTTGAGAAGTACTCATCCCTGTGCCATAATCCCTTCAAAGTCTTACCATCCACTGTAATTGCTTTGGAATGCTGAAAGGTGTGGGGCTCAATAATAATGTTTATTCGGAACTCAACTTTTAAGTAATTTTATTGCAAATTCTGTGTGAAGCGAAATTCAAAGTGCTCTTCAGAGGCTGATTTAGCCTGTTTGGTAGGCAGGGGGCAAAAACATCACTATATGGGGCATTCAGACCCACACAGTCCACAGGGTGAGCAACCTTAATTTTCCCCAGGAGGTCTCCCATCCATGGATCAACCCTGCTTAGCTTCCATGGGCAACCAGTTAAGAGCTGCAGGGTGATATAGCTGCTAGATGAAGTCACGCAGCAGCGTGGGTTACCCCTCACACACATACTATGTGAAAAAGGTGATACTCTTGCGATAAGTTGTTGGTTTTATGTTATTCCTGTTAAGGGAATTGGAAAATTAGCGCAATCCTTTGAACAACAAGATAGCAGCTATAAGTTCTTTTATTTGTGCCGTTTATTCAATTCTTTCAAAATGGCTAAGAGGAACTGTAGTTCCTCATGTGAGGGGACAAAAAGTAGTAGTTCAGAATTAAAATAACTAAAACAGGCTTTAGTTCCTGCAGTGGGAAAGGGCCGAGAGAGAGAGAGCACAACTTAAAGCAGATTAAAGGCTTTTTGTGGGTTTGTTTACATTTTGACAGTTAGAGTTTGAATTAATGAGCATTCTGTCAAAGTCTACTGGATTTTTTTCAATATTTGATCGTCCACTGTGCAAAAAAAATGTCAATCTGTTTAGTTAGAGAGAAGACATACAACACTATTCCATAACATTCTGAAGGTCTGTACCGAATTTTGTGAAAATAGCTTGAAAGCTGTAAGAGTTAGTGTTCGAAATGGTCTCAGTTTATGGATAAAAAATATACAGGTGCATCTCAATAAATTAGAATGTCGTGGAAAAGTTCATTTATTTCAGTAATTCAACTCAAATTGTGAAACTCGTGTATTAAATAAATTCAATGCACATAGACTGAAGTAGTTTAAGTCTTTGGTTCTTTTAATTGTGATGATTTTGGCTCACATTTAACAAAAACCCACCAATTCACTATCTCAAAAAATTAGAATATGGTGACATGCCAATCAGCTAATCAACTCAAAACACCTGCAAAGGTTTCCTGAGCCATCAAAATGGTCTCTCAGTTTGGTTCACTAGGCTACACAATCATGGGGAAGACTGCTGATCTGACAGTTGTCCAGAAGACAATCATTGACACCCTTCACAAGGAGGGTAAGCCACAAACATTCATTGCCAAAGAAGCTGGCTGTTCACAGAGTGCTGTATCCAAGCATGTTAACAGAAAGTTGAGTGGAAGGAAAAAGTGTGGAAGAAAAAGATGCACAACCAACCGAGAGAACCGCAGCCTTATGAGGATTGTCAAGCAAAATCGATTCAAGAATTTGGGTGAACTTCACAAGGAATGGACTGAAGCTGGGGTCAAGGCATCAAGAGCCACCACACACAGACGTGTCAAGGAATTTGGCTACAGTTGTTGTATTCCTCTTGTTAAGCCACTCCTGAACCACAGACAACGTCAGAGGCGTCTTACCTGGGCTAAGGAGAAGAAAAACTGGACTGTTGCCCAAAGTCCTCTTTTCAGATGAGAGCAAGTTTTGTATTTCATTTGGAAACCAAGGTCCTAGAGTCTGGAGGAAGGGTGGAGAAGCTCATAGCCCAAGTTGCTTGAAGTCCAGTGTTAAGTTTCCACAGTCTGTGATGATTTGGGGTGCAATGTCATCTGCTGGTGTTGGTCCATTGTGTTTTTTGAAAACCAAAGTCACTGCACCCGTTTACCAAGAAATTTTGGAGCACTTCATGCTTCCTTCTGCTGACCAGCTTTTTAAAGATGCTGATTTCATTTTCCAGCAGGATTTGGCACCTGCCCACACTGCCAAAAGCACCAAAAGTTGGTTAAATGACCATGGTGTTGGTGTGCTTGACTGGCCAGCAAACTCACCAGACCTGAACCCCATAGAGAATCTATGGGGTATTGTCAAGAGGAAAATGAGAAACAAGAGACCAAAAAATGCAGATGAGCTGAAGGCCACTGTCAAAGAAACCTGGGCTTCCATACCACCTCAGCAGTGCCACAAACTGATCACCTCCATGCCACGCCGAAGTGAGGCAGTAATTAAAGCAAAAGGAGCCCCTACCAAGTATTGAGTACATATACAGTAAATGAACATACTTTCCAGAAGGCCAACAATTCACTGAAAATGTTTTTTTTTTATTGGTCTTATGATGTATTCTAATTTTTTGAGATAGTGAATTGGTGGGTTTTTGTTAAATGTGAGCAAAATCATCACAATTAAAAGAACCAAAGACTTAAACTACTTCAGTCTGTGTGCATTGAATTTATTTAATACACGAGTTTCACAATTTGAGTTGAATTACTGAAATAAATGAACTTTTCCACGACATTCTAATTTATTGAGATGCACCTGTGTATATATATATATATATATTTTTGATTAATAAACAGATTTGCCAGTTCTTGCTGTGAGATGTTACACCACTCTTCCACCAAGGCACTTGCAAGTTCCCAGATATGTCTGGGGGGAATGGCCCTAGCCCTCACCCTCCGATCAAACAGGTCCCAGACGTGCTCAATGGGACAGAGATCCAGGCTCTTCGCCGGCCATGGCAGAACACATACATTCCTGTCATGCAGGAAATCAGGCACAGAACGAGCAGTATAGCTGGTGGCATTGTCATGCTGGAGGGTCATGTCATGATGAGCCTGCAGGAAGGGTACCACATGAGAGAGGAGGATGTCTTCCCTGTAACACACAGCATTGAGATTGCCTGCAATGACAACAAGCTCAGTCCGATGATGCTGTGACACTCCACCCCAAACAATGACGGATCTTCCACCTCCAATTCGATCCCGCTCCAGAGTACAGGCCTCAGTGTAACGCTCATTCTTTCAACGATAAACGCAAGTCCGACCATCACCCCTGATGAGAAAAAACCATGACTCGTCAGTGAAGAGCACTTTTTGCCAGTCCTGTCTGGTCCAGCAAAGGTGGGTTTGTGCCCATAGGCGACGTTGTTTCCGGTGATGTCTGGTAAGGACCTGCCTTACAACAGGCCTACAAGCCCTCAGTCCAGCATCTCTCAGCCTATTGCAGACAGTCTGAGCACTGATGGAGGGATTGTGTGTTCCTGGTGTAACTCAGGCAGTTGTTGTTGCCATCCTGTGCCTGTCCCGCAGGTGTAATATTCGGATATACCGATCCTGTGTAGGTGTTGTAACACGTGGTCTGCCACTGCGAGGACAATCAGCTGTCCTTCCGGTCTCCCTGTAGCGCTGTCTTAGGTGTCTCACAGTACGGACATTGCAATTTATTGCCCTGGCCACATCTGCAGTCCTCATGCCTCCATGCAGCATGCCTAAGGCACGTTCACGCAGATGAGCAGGGACCCTGGGCATCTTTCTTTTGGTGTTTTTCAGAGTCAGTAGAAAGGGCTCTTTAGTGTCCTAAGTTTTTATAACTGTGACCATAATTGCCTACCGTCTGTAAGCTGTTAGTGTCTTAACGGCCGTTTCACAGGTGCATGTTCATTAATTGTTTATGGTTCATTGTACAAGCATGGAAAACATTGTTTAAACCCTTTACAATGAATATCTGTAAAGTTTTTTGGATTTTTACAAAATTATCTTTAAAATACAGTATCCTGAAAAAGGGACGTTTCTTTTTTTTGCAGCATTTATATATATATAAACTGGGCTTGATTCGATAAGTCTAAGTGGTCATAAATAAGCAACACCTTTGGTATTCATGGTCAAAATAGGCTGACCATTGAAAATGAATGGGAAAGTAAAAAAAAAAAAAAAAAAAGAAAAAAGAGCCTTTTTTTATCTTTCAAATACAATAAGTCAGCCACAATGCAGAAAAAACAGACTCTAAAACATCCTAATTGCAAAACATACACACCCACCCACACACAAAAAATGAACTGGTGAGCCAGAAAAAAATTCCCTGTGTATGTGACTTGGGAGAGGGAGCTGCAACTTGGCCATAAACCAGTGTGGGATAGAGTCTGGGGCAACACTTTCTCTTCATCCTGGAACCCTGCACATCAGTTAATACACTTCAAGTTGATCCACAGAGCCTACACTACACCTTGGAGATGCTTCCAGATGAATCTTTCTACTGATCCTTGTCATATTTGTAGTGCCAAATCTGTAGGTTCCCTGATGCACATGTTCTGGGATTGTCCTGTTATTTTTGTTTTTTGGTCAAGTGTAGCCTCTGTGTTATCGGACGTATTGGGACTCCAAATCACACCCTCACCTGCTGTTCTTTTTAAATGACAACTCTCAGCTACGGATCTGTCACACACGGTTTCTTGCCACTCTCACAGCAGCCAAGAAAACTATCCTTCAGGCACAGCTTACAACCCTACCACTATTCAACACCTGGACCATACATGTGCCAAACTACTGACATCTAGACAAATATTGTGAACCATATGAGAACTTATATCTTCTTGATATTGGTGTCCTTATATGCTTACCTGTCTTGTGGATACTTGTATACATACTCCTTTGGTAATCTTGATACATGCCCCCTGTCTCTTTGTATATCAAAGTACCCTACATGTTAAGAATTTATCCTTTGCATCAACCCAGTTTCCCCTTTAAATAAAAGGGTGGTTCACAAAAAAAAGCCACACACACAAAGGGGTGGGATAATACACTCAGTGCAGAACACACCGAGAACCAGGGCATCAATAAGTGCAGCTCTACAGCCATCTTGGCTCATTGTTGGCATTACAAATGTGTTCCAGCTAATGACAGCAATCTGACACATTTGCAAAATAATGTTCTATAGCAAGTTTGAAATTGCAAAATGTTTATCATTTTACACTCTAATTTTCAGAATTGAAGTTCATTATGAACTTTCAGTAAGAAACCAATGTTGAAGTTTCATGTTTTAAATGAGCAGAAAAATGCTTTTTGTAACACCATGGTCAGGTTTGATTTGAAGCATAATGGCAATAACTGCAAAAACACTTCAAATAAACGTTTGAATGCTGAACTGACAAATAGTTTGATAGTGTCTCCAGAGATAAAGGCAGATCTTGCGATTAGAAAATGGTTACAAACCAGACTACACAGTAGGTGGCTACAGCCATCTAATGGCTGTTACTGGCATGACATGGTTCATGTCAGTTGTTCATGAACAGCATCAATCTGCCTCCAATGTCACTCATTTTCTTCAGAACCTATGCTTAGGTTGAAATATCAATTCTTCAAACATGTGCCAATTTGTACATGAAAAATGTAAAGAAATATCAATCCTAAGAAATTCATAATTGTATAATTTACTCCCCCCCCCCCCAAACACCCTTCAGGTCAGAAATGACCCAATACCAAAGGGAAGTACCATTTTTTTCAATACCATAGGAGAGTCAAAGTCATTTGATGCCTTGACTAGTGTATAAAAAGGCAGACCATTAAGAAGCAAACTTAGGAAATTAAGAAACTTTATTCACAACATTTCCCCAATTACATTTGGCCAAAGCCACGATCCTTAACATTGACAGGCCCAACAGTTGCTTTCTGCCACTGTAGATCTGTGGAACAGAAGAGTAGTGAGAATGCATAGTGCATGGTACAGGAGTGTAAAATCATAACCATTTGTAGAGAGTCCATACCATTAACAGGCTGATCACTTCCAGTCCTGATGCTACAGTTTGCATCACAGCAACCACACACCTGGTCAGATTCATCTGCAGACACCCACCTGCCAAACACCTCAATTACAAAAACACCCACACCCTCATTTACCAGTGCATTTTAAATCCAGGGACAACATACCCATAAGCAGAAAATGAACAAGCCTTCTGCTCAGGATTTGTTGGGTTGAATGCTGCAGCCACCTTCAAAATGCATGTGATGTAGACCTGCAAAAGACAGTAGTTTGCACAGAGTGTAGGGTGAATGCTAGGTTGTACCTTAAGAGGTCACCCAAAATAATTTCTCCATTCACTTACCCAGAAGCCATGCCAGATGTGGATGGTCTCTTCAGCAGAGCACAAAAGATTTTTAGAAAATGGAGCTCTATCAGGTCCTTATAAAAGTATACGGGTGCCAGCACTTTGGTCCAGAAGTATTAAGGCAGCAGAAGTAAATCCATGCAAATCCAGTCGATCATTTAATGTCTTCTGATGCATATCGATACATGTTTTAAACTAAAATGTTAACTTTAATCAGCACTTCAATCCAGGGCTCTGATGTGGTTTGAAATGGCCAAACTCACGTGACCTTTGTGCTTTTTGTAAAGCATCACGTGAACTCACCGGCAGCCTTGCGTGAGCTGCTGACAGGAAGCACTTATCCATTTATTTTACAAAAACATAAAATTTGCTTAAGACATTGAGCGCCTGGAGTCATGTGTATTACTTTCATGTTTAGGTAGCATAACTTGTCAAAGTGCTGGCACCAGTGTACTTCCATTTTAAGGACCTAACAGAGCTCCATCTTCTTAAGGGAAAAAAAAAAAACCCCACACCCCACCCACCTTTTACATTTGTGTTCTGCTGAAGATATACACAGTGTAAGTGAATTCATTTTCAGGTGAACCATTCCATTAACCATGCAGTCTACATACCAAACCACTGTTCAGTTGCTGGAACCTGAATGCCTCCAACTGAAATTGCAGTTTGTCACCTCGCATCCGGGGCATGAAGCGAGAGCTGGAGCCTGTAATCTTAGCATCAACTAGGCATCTAGGGAATGAACATGGTTACACTTTAAACCCCTGTAACAATTCTAGAAAGGTGGAATGAGTGCACAAAAAGGACAATTCACTCCCTTCTGCTCACCCATTATTCTCAATAAAGGTGTAGCTGGGAGTTGTATTTATGTCAGGGGATGTAGTAGCTAGACAGCTGTCCACAAACACACGGACAGGAACATGGTTGTAGGACATCACAGAGGCTTCAATATTTATGAAGTCACCCAGGAAATACTGGTTAGAAGGCCTCTCGAATCTCCAGTCCTCTGTGGGGACAGGATATTAGCAAAAGGTTAAAAGAAAGATGCCAGTGATATACTGCATTATACAAACCAGTCATAAGCCTGAGAGAGAAGACCAGAATATCCTCTGCAACCCTAGTAGTGGCATATGGCATCCAACTGGGCATCAGGGCGTTGCTGCTCACATTTTGCATTCTGTAGAGGTAGATGTCACCAAAAACTGATAATGCGCACCTTTTACAGTGTATGTACTGAAATCACATGCAGCCTTTTAACAAAAGGCAACACTCACCTTGGATAATGGCACTCAATACCAACCAGTGCAGCACTACTTCTAACAATAGAAGAACCATGTAAAGCCTCTTGTGGTGTATAGATTAGAGAGAACATATAGACAAGCTCATTTTCAGTCATCTAAAATGAGAAAGAGAAGTTTTACTTACAGGAACAGTCCAGAATACATAAACAAAAGTTACAATTAGTTAACTTAGTCTCACTGTTGGTATGCTGCCACATCCATGTAGTTCAGATTCAAAGATAAGCACTTGGGCAGTATTGTCCTCCCCTACTGCTGTACATCCTCCCAGAGTAAAAGCAGAGGCCATTAGTAGCTGCCCTGTCCCAAAGAAGTCCTCCTTCACTTCCACATAGATTGAATTCTCTCCACAATGAGCTGCTACACTGTTGGCAGGGACAGGATGCCGCAACTGAAAAGGAATATCTGGCTGTTCCAGTTCCTGTGGTAGCACTGGAAAGGTCCATGCAAGTTTTGCAACTGGACCTTGTAACAGTTGTTTGGACTGAACACCCACAGGATCTTGAACAGGCATCTGCACAGGAATCTTAAAGGGAATCTTCTGTGGCATAAATACAGGGTTGTTGGGCTCATAACTTTGGGGAACCTGCAGCATCCTGGATTCACTCTGCTTAGGAGCTTGCACTGGTGTTTGAAGCTTGAACACAACTGGTTCCCGATTAGGATATGATCTTCCACGCCATTGTGCTACAGACAAGCCAAACATAACCACTAATCCAACGCCAACTTGCCACAGCCCCATCGTCAGAAACCGTTTTGTCCGTATTGGTGAACCTTAACGTTTTCTTTTTGTATAGCAGTTAGATTAGAAAAGCTCCGCCTCTTCCCTGGACTTGTTAGCTCACTAACCATCATGTCACAGCTGAAAATCATCAACTCTTTATCAATTTGAGGAAAATGTGGGAGTTTTTTTTTTTTTTTTTGTGCTCTAAATACGATTTATAAATTACTTGGATTAATACAATGATATCAATTAAGTCAAACTTACAGAAGACTTTACCTGACTAAAGTAGCCAAATCAATTTTATTTATTTATTTATTTTTGTGATCTCTGCAGTACTTCATTTACTTGATGAAAGCTGCTATGGAATTAATTGCCATCTTTCTACATGTACTCACCATTAAAAAAAAAACCAACAATGAAGGACATACTGTAAATAATAGGAAGAGTACACAGGCCTACACATTAAAAGCAGCCAAAGCATTCTCCTTGACAGTTTTATAAGTTTGAGCCCCACAAGGGGTGATTGTTATTGGTTTGAGAAAAGAACTCCTATTTTTATCCTTCTGCAAAAAAGAAAGCTCACTGAGCGTGTTTACATGCACATTCTTACATCAATAATGCTTAATAATCTGACAACACATGTGGTCATGTAAATGCAATAAACCACATTCCTTCATCTAGTTCCTTTATTTGGGCAGTTCTCTGAAAAATGAGACAAATTTTTTGCACCTAAAATTTAAGAGTTTAAGGGGATTTTTATGAATAATCCGGCCGACACGGGTAGATTTTTGCCCATTACACCGATTTCGCATGCCATGTAAGCACTTTATCCGGTGCTCTTACAGGCTCATCCAATGTGTGCACAGGTTGAGCGCATGCCTCTTCACGTCAGAAGTAGAGAATAACGCGATTATTTCAAATGTCATGTAAACGCAGATACCTTGCCTTGTCAAATTTTTTAAATACGCTGATTTTAGAGAGTAATCAGCATATTGGTGTGCATGTAAACGGAATGAGGACTCAAGATGGCGCCGAGTATGGCTGCTGTGTTGCGAGCTCCGACACAACATGGTAGTGTTTTGTTTGTTTTGTTTACAGTTCTTATGTTTTTTGTCTTGGATGTTGTCTGCCTTATTGTCTACGACAGACAAACACTTTTGGACATTGGTTCAGCAATTACACACAGTAAACCGGACTTCAAATTCCTCAATGCTGACCCGCTGTTTACAAACACGCAAGCGGACCCCTTTGTCTGTGCTGCACGGCCGCGGAAACGCAGGAGGAAAAGGGGAAACAGAGCCGGCATTCTCATCAGAGTAAGACGCCACGCAAATCGACCCCCGCTACCCACTATTCTACTGGCAAATGTTCAGTCTCTGGATAACAATCTCTGCAAGCTGAAAGCGCGGATCTCTTTCCAACGAGAGACAGGGACTGCTGCATTATCTGCCTTACGGAGACTTGGATGTCTGCGGAGATTCCAGACTCAGCCACTGAACCCGTGGGGTTCTCTGTGCACCGAGCGGACAGAGCGAAAGACCTCTCAGGTAAAAGCAGAGGGGGTGGTGTATGTTTTATGATCAACAAATCCTGGTGTGATCAGAGGAACATACATTCTATCAAGTCTTTCTGCTCTCCTGATCTGGAATTTCTCATGCTTCTGTGTCGACCATTCTGGCTACCGTGGGAATTCACAGCGGTCATTATCACTGCTGTGTACATCCCGCCACAAGCCAACACAGACCGGGCACTCAAGGAACCGCATGGGATTATAAGCAAGCAGGAAACCGCGCACCCTGAGGCCGCGTTCATTGTGACCGGGGACTTTAATAAAGCCAGTTTCTAATCAGTCGCACCAAAATACCACCAGCACGTTAGTTTCAACACACGAGGGGACCGGGTTTTGGACCATTGCTACTCTCCCTTCCGGGATGGCTAAAAATCCCTCCCCCGCCCACCATTTGGCAAATCGGACCACTCTTCCATTCTGCTTCTGCCCGCTTACAGGCAGAAACTGAAACAGGAAGCACCCACTCTCAGAACGATCCAGTGCTGGTCGGATCAATCAGACTCTACGCTACAGGACTGTGTTGATCACACTGACTGGGAGATGTTCCGGTCCGCTTCTGATGACGACATCGAGCTTTACACTGATAGCGTAATGTGTTTCATCAGAAAGTGCGTAGAGGACGTCGTTCCGACCAGAACAACACGGATCTATCCGAACCAGAAGCCATGGGTTAATAGCGATGTTTGCGCGGCACTTAATGTGCGGACCTCCGCTTTTAATTCTGGGAACACGGAGGAGCATAAACAAGCCAGTTATGCCCTCAGAACAGCAAAATGCCAGTACAGGAACAAGATTGAAGGACAGTTTAACACCACCAACTCTTGAAGCATGTGGCAGGGAATTAACATCATCACGGACTTTAAAGGGAATAAAAACTCTGCCATGAACACCGCTGCCTCTCTCCTGGATAAGCTAAATACTTTTTATGCTCATTTTGAGGGAAATAACACCACCCTCGCGGAGAGAGCTCTCGCGGCCGAAGCTACAGAGGTTAGTTCGCTCTCCGTCTCTGTAGCGGATGTAACCCGATCCTTCCGACGGGTGAATATCCGCAAAGCTGCGGGCCCAGACGGCATTCTGGACCATGTCATCTGAGCGTGCGCGAACCAGCTGGCTGGTGTTTTTACGGACATTTTCAACCTTTCCCTCTCTTTGTCTGTAGTCCCCACATGCTTTAAAACATCCACCATTGTGCCTGTTCCAAAGCAATCAAAAATCACTTGCTTAAATGACTGGCGTCCTGTTGCTCTGACCCCCATCATCAGCAAATGCTTTGAGAGACTAATCAGAGATTACATCTGCTCTGTGCTGCCTCTCTCTCTAGACCCATTGCAGTTTGCTTACCGCAACAACCGCTCCACTGATGATGCCATTGCATCTACAATACACACTGCTCTCTCCCACCTGGAAAAAAAAACACTAATGTGAGAATGTTGTTTGTAGACTACAGCTCAGCATTCAACACCATAGTGCCCTCCAAGCTAGATGAGAAACTCCGGGCTCTGGGCTTAAACAGCTCGCTGTGCAGCTGGATCCTGGACTTCCTGTCAAGCAGATGCCAGGTGGTTAGAATAGGCAGCAACATCTCCTCATCACTGACCCTCAACACTGGAGCCCCACAGGGCTGTGTCCTCAGCCCACTCTTGTATTCCTTGTACACACATGACTGTTTGGCAACACACAGCTCCAATGCCATCATTAAGTTTGCTGATGACACGACGGTGGTAGGTCTGATCACTGACAATGATGAAACAGCCTACAGAGAGGAGGTGCACACTCTGACACACTGGTGTCAGGAGCACAACCTCTCCCTCAACGTCAGTAAGACAAAGGAGCTTGTGGTGGACTTCAGAAGAAAAGATAAAGAACACAGTCCCATCACCATCAATGGAGCACCAGTGGAGAGAGTCAGCAGCTTCAAGTTCCTGGGTGTCCACATCTCTGAGGAACTCACATGGTCCATCCACACTGAAGTCGTTGTGAAGAAGGCTCATCAGCGCCTCTTCTTCCTGAGACGGCTGAGGAAGTTTGGAATGAACCGCCACATCCTCACACGGTTCTACACCTGCACTGTGGAGAGCATCCTGACTGGCTGCATCTCCGCCTGGTACGGCAATAGCACCGCCCACAACCGCAAAGCACTGCAAAGGGTGGTGCGAACTGCCAGACACATCATCGGAGGTGAGCTTCCCTCCCTCCAGGACATATATACCAGGCGGTGTGTGAAAAAAGCTCGGAGGATCATCAGAGACTCCAGCCACCCAAGCCATGGGCTGCTCTCACTGCTACCATCAGGCAGGCGGTATCGCAGCATCAGGCCCCGCACCAGCCGACTCCATGATAGCTTCTTCCCCCAAGCAATCAGACTTTTGAACTCTTGATCTCCCACGATCAAAATACATCAGCACTGCACTTTATTACTCTTACTCTTATATCTCACACCAGACTGTCATAAATTATATTATTATTATATTATATTCTCTCTTAACAACTTACTATCAACCGACAGCCTGAATGGCAATACAGTACAACCTACTGTACATTCTATATATACTATATATACTTTTTTATTTTTATTGAATAATGTGTATCTATATTGTGCATATTGTATACTGTACAGTGTATGTTATTATTTGTATATTGTGTTGTGTGTATATTAGACTTTAAATTGCGTTGTGTTAATTTGATGTTTATTGTAAATTGGTATATGTCTCATCACTGTCATGACTGCTATGATGATCGGAACTGCACCCAAGAATTTCACACACCATTGCACTTGTGTATATGGCTGTGTGACAATAAAAGTTATTTGATTTGATTTGATTCATTGATTAACTATTAAGATCAGTTGGATCAAACTACAGACAAATGTATTAAACTGAACGAGAACAAATGCAAATGAAAAGTTTGATGGTTAAAGCATTATGAAAGGCAGTTATTTCAATGAAAGGTATATATAGATGAAACACTTATTTGATGTAGTGAAAACATCACTTTGTGATTTTGTGTTTTTACTTAGTCAGTAGTTTTTTCCTCATGTAAAATGTTTTACTTCTAAAGAAATTAATTGTCATTTTGAAACATATGTATAAAATCATAACCACTCACATAAAATTAAGACTCCAGTCATATCAGTAACCTTATAAAAGCTGTTTTATTCTACATGGAGAGGGTCCTCTCATGAGGGCTGCCATGTTAGAATCACATGGCCAGCCGAATACTACTCGCTTAATCTCAGTAGCTACGTTCACGCCATGTCGTAATTACGAGCTGGCAACTTGGAAATTCTATTCGGAGCTGTTCACGCCCTGGGAACTCTGAATTATGTGTTTCTATGGCAACACTATTAACGGCAAAATGAATCCGTATGAGATGATGTTGTTGACAACTGCAAAATACATAATTACTACATTAAATCGCATTTTAATGCTACTGCTAAATATTGAAGAACACAGAAAGCACATCAGTTAACAATAATAACATGTTTTTTTATTAATAACGCAGGCGTTGGTAAAGTGTTATATAATGTGTAATAGTCAATTATCTGAATTATTACACAGAAATATTACGAGATAACTACTTAACTACATTTCAGTGCTGAAGCCGCCGCCATTTTGAGTGTTTCCACATGACGTTGCAGCGGTCAGGTTGTACAAGTCAGAGCTCTCAAAAAATTCATAGTTTACAAGTTATAATTACGAGTTCTATGAGGACATGAACGCTTTTTACAAGTCGGAGCTCTCAGAAAATTCAGAGTTTACAAGTTATAATTACGAGTTCTATGAGGACATGAACGCTTTTTACAAGTCGTAGCTCTCAGAAAATTCAGAGTTTACAAGTTATAATTACGAGTTCTACGAGGACATGAACGCTTTTTACAAGTCGGAGCTCTCAGAAAATTCAGAGTTTACAAGTTATAATTACGAGTTCTACGAGGACATGAACGCTTTTTACAAGTCGGAGCTCTCAGAAAATTCAGAGTTTACAAGTTATAATTACGAGTTCTACGAGGACATGAACGCTTTTTACAAGTCGGAATCTCGTAATTACGGTAATGCGTGAACACAGCAAGTAACCGCCCTGTTATTGGACACTTTATCCCAGGGTTTAAATTAATCCTGGCTGACTGTAAATAGTGAATTTCTACAATGGCATTGGTAACTGAAACCTATTGCGTTTGAACGATGCTGCATCCACACCCCTAGGTGTCAGTGTAAATCCAAGATGACACATTCAAAATATTACTGAGTGCACCGTCAAAATATGTTGAAATGTTTGAAAAAATGGATTTTTTTGATGATCTGTTGTGATATTAGTACTAAGAGTTTTGAAAATGTACCACTTGTGAAAACAGTACCAAAACAAAAAAACAAAACTGTAATTCCCCCACCCCCACTGGTTGGTATGGTTCGTATGGGCCCTGCACTCAGCCTCCAGGCAGCGGGCGGCGCTGTTGTCTAAGCGGAGCTCATCCTCCGACTGCTGCTGTCCACAGCGTTCATACAACTTTTCCATCAGGTCAGGGCTAGCTGAGGGCTAATCAATCGGGGATATCACTGTATTTCATATTATTGGACCTCAGTGTTGTGTGAAATGAGCGGGATGCCTGGGACAAACGTGATTCAAATCACTAATCTGTCATCGTCGGTGAGCAGTGATCAGATGAGAACTCTCTTCGGCTTCTTGGGAGACGTCGAAGAGCTGCGGCTGTACCCGCCAGAGTGAGTCACAACAACACTCCCATCATGCATTCACACCATACATAAACATACCAGTACACACGTCAAACGGAAGCTATAGATTAATATCGACCACAATACATACATGCACATTAGCGCTCTTTACAGTGATAACAACACACACAACAAAACACAGACCATATGCAGTATGCTTCAACAATATAATGAGAGCCATTAAAGGTACTAAAATGGTCATGGGGTTTCTCATACCACAAACAGTTACAAATCTATTTCATATGCAACAAAAATAGATGAAATCACTTGTGTTGTTTTCTTCTCTTTCAGCAATGCACCTCTTTCCTTTTCCTCCAAAGTTTGTTACATAAAGTATCAAGAGGCTTCCAGTGTTGGTGTGGCACAACATTTAACCAACACTGTTTTTATTGACAGAGCATTGATTGTTGTGCCGTGCGCAGAAGGTTAGTATGCCTGCATGCGTGTTACTTTTGTGTGCTTGATCATAGAAAGACACTGAGTATCTGACTTCAAATCAAGCTTTTGAGAAGAAGCAAAGCATTATTGGTTTCCTGACATTATTCTGTGTCCCAGATGTGTATGATATAGGTGTGATTGTGTGTGCGCTGAGGTGTGACTGCTGTCAGCTGTGTTATATATTATGATGTGCTCAGTAGAGGTGGATGGAGTGACATCGGCTCTCTTGTTTATGATGGAGGTGATTAAGATCATACTCTGTGTTATGTAACAGCATCAGAAGCTTGTGAACACCCTTTCAGTGTTGATTGAAATTGTACATTTGTAAATGTTTAGAACAAACGCCCTCATAAACATAATTCCCCTGAAAGTTGGGCAATTATTGGCCCCTTTATGGAAAAGTTCATTTCTGACAATGTAGTAATGTTACAAATATTATACTTGGTAAGAACTTTTAATGCCCTTGGATTTTGCATTTTTATTTTTCTGACATCCATTCAGTATCACTGCAAAGCACAAGCAGTTTTGGCTGAGGCAAAACAATAATCAGAATATTTCATAGTAATTCAATCATAGTTTCTTTTCTGTTGTTACTTGTGTTACAAATCCGATTTTAATTTAATCAAAATGATTGCGCTCCCTTTTATTTGGTTGGTACGCAAGTGCGAGCTTAGCGTGCGCATTACAAGCAGAGATGCGCGAGTGATTATAGCGCTCTCTTATGTCCTTACTCTCAAATGGTGCTGAGAAGTCCTTGAATCATTTTTCTTGTTTCAATGAAACATCAAAACGAACCAGTTCACAACAATTAATAAACTTCCCAGTGCTGCAGAAGACATTCTAGGGGAGTGTGCTCATCTTGCACGTCTCTGTGCACGCTCAATAAACTCGGTGTGGCCGCTCGCACTGCACAACAGCAGCTCAACCCAGTTGTATGATGCATAGTATCGGGACATTTTATCGAGAACGAATACATGAGCAAAGTATCTACCGATACCAGTCCTGTAACAAACGCATTATTCTTTTGGGTGTCGCTTCATCCGTGGAAATCTGGAAGATTCCAAACCAAGCTGGTGACAACTAAAGAGAACGCACTAGCGGAGACAAATGCGCTGTGAAATGTGGCTGTCCATGATAGCGACACCCAGTGTTCAGAATGTGAATTTCATAATATTTCTCAAGAGCGGACCAAATTATGTTCTGTTTCCAAAATCTCTGGGTCGAAGTTTGGACATCCCTGTTCTAGACTGTCTCCCACAATAAAAATCATAATTTTAACACGTTGAATCGATATCCAGTTCTTTGCATAAAACATATTTGTAATAGTTTACTTATTTTATTGGCCAAAACATCATATTTAGCTGTGTCCCACATTGCGCAAGCAACCCTGTTACTGCATGATGTTTCCCCATATTAAAAAAACAGAACATCCCTTTAAATTGAACCACTGAAGAATTGGCATCATTTGGACCCACTCTACAGCATGGAAGACAAGTAAATCTCCACCAAGAAAATGCTAAAACAAATATTTTTTCCTTTTAATTTATGGGAAATTTAAGTTGAATAACTACAAACTGACATTTGGCCCCAAACTATCTGGCCCCTACTGAATGATAGATTCATTTAGGCTAAATATTAGGGCTGTCAATCAGTAAAAATTTGTTATTGAAAAAATGACATGATGTGCCAATTCCTCCATTGAACATTTTTCATATGTAATGATATTCATGTCACGTTCGGCACTTATACGTGCTAAAAATCCTTATTATCTAAAAAACGCATTTGCACGGTGCGATTGAAGTCTGGTTTTCGACCAAGCCATCACAGAACCTCTCGCACAAATGATCTGCTCTGCTCTAACCTACTGTATCTCTGGAGTGTGCATGCGACATCTGGGCTTCCCTCGTTATCACGCCACAGACCTTAAAACTGATGCAACCCATTTGAATTCCAGTGAGAAATTTCTTGTTTAAAGCACTGTCGATGAAGTCTAGGGTGACCAGACGTCCTGAAAAAACTAGGACAGTCCTGATTTTACATGCCGTGTTTAGCGTCCCTACAGAGGTACAGGTACAGGGGTACTAATATTGGGGAGCTGTTAAAGTGAAAACAGGAATTTCCTGTTGCGCCCAATTATTTTTATTTGTATTTATTTTTTTTATCATTGTCATCTGGTTACCCTAATGAAGTTGAACCTCTTAAACAGTAGACAGCCCTAACATGCTAAACAGCACTCAGTAGGAAATAGGGCTGGGCGATACATCAAATAGCCACGATGTAATCACGATGATTTTGATTAAGTTTCATAGTGTGCATCAGTAGACTAATTTCATGATCCTTCAGGGCTGTATAATTAATCAGAATAACATCAAAATGGCAATATGATCATATATGATTATTTAACTGCCATAGGCTGTGATTAAAGACAGATAAACATGGTCTGTGTACGCTTCAGAATGAACCGGTGACACACTGATCTGTGTCCATGCACGGGGGCGGTGGTTCTCGTGTTTTTAGCGCAGTTCACCTGCATTGTGAAGTACTGCAGGTTCAAGCATTCGCACAATTCCAAACATTAGTAACCGCTATAAAGTTATTATGTAAATCTACAAATGCGGAACAGTAAAGGAGAGTTTGACAGCGGTTCACAAGATGCGAAACTCATAACTGTCAAACAAACATTGCACTTTCCATTTCATAATAAAACTCCTGGTGAAGGTGAAATAAACACGACTGCACTTGCAGTGTAAAAAAATAAAATAAAACCCCAGGTTAGGGTGAAGTAAATAGGACAGAAATATATTAATTTATCCTTAAAAATATTATCCTGAAAATAATAATAATTTATTATTATATTATAATAATAAACTTGACTGGATTCCACAGTGATAATTTAGTACTATGCAATAATCATCTGGTTACCAAAAAATAAGTGAAGTAGATTTTGCTCATTCACAAAGAAAAATGTTTACTAAAAATATATGAAGGTAAATAAGAAGTTTATTAAGCTTCTATATACTTTATGATTGTATGTTAAATATACACTGATCAGCCACAACATTAAAATCACCTGCCTAATATTGTGTAGGTCCCCCTCGTGCTGCCAAAACAGCGTCAACCCGCATCTGAGAATAGCATGCTGAGAAGATATTCTACTCTCCACAATTGTACAGAGTGGTTATCTGAGTTACTGTAGACTTTGTCAGTTTGAACCAGTCTGGCCATTCTCTGTTGATCGGTCTCATCAACAAGGCATTTCCATCCACAGAACTGCTGCTCACTAGATGTTTTTTGTTTTTGGCACCATTCTGAGTAAATTCTAGAGACTGTTGTGTGTGAAAATCCCAGGAGATCAGCAGTTACAGAAATACTCAAACCAGCCTGTCTGGCACCAACAATCACGCCATGGTCCAAATTACTGAGATCACATTTTTCCCCATTCTGATGGTTGATGTGAACTTTAAAAAAAAACAAAAACAAATGTTATCCCCTTTTCTCCCAATTTGGAATGCCCAATTCCTACTACTTAGTAGGTCCTCATGGTGTTGTGTTTGCTCACTTCAATCCAGATGGCGGAGGACAAGTCTCAGTTGCCTCCGCTTCTGAGACCGTCAATCTGCGCATCTAATCATGTGGCTTGCTATGCATGACACCGCGGAGACTCGAAGCACGTGGAGGCTCATGCTACTCTCCGCGATCCACGCACAACTTACCACGTGCCCCATTGAGAGCGAGAACCCCTAATCGCGACCATGAGGAGGTTACCCCATGTAACTCTGCCCTCCCAAGCAACTGGGCCAATTTGGTTGCTTAGGAGACCTGGCTGGAGCCACTCAGCATGCCCTGGATTCGAACTCGCGACTCCAGGGGTTGTAGTCAGCGTCAGTACTCGCTGAGTTATTCAGGCCCCCGGTTGTTGTGAACATTAACTGAAGCTCCTGACCCGTATCTGAATGATTTTATGCACTGCACTGCTGCCACACAATTGGCTGATTAGATAATCGCATGGATGATTGTTGGTGCTAGACGGGCTGGTTTGAGCATTTCTGCTGATCTCCTGGGATTTTCACACACAACAGTCTCTAGAATTTACTCTGAATGGTGCCAAAAACAAAAAACACCCAGTGAGCGGCAGTTCTGTGGACAGAAATGCCTTGTTGATGAGAAAGGTCAACAGAGAATGGCAAGACTGGTTTGAACTGTCAAAGTCTATGGTAACTCAGATAACCACTCTGTACAATTGTGGTGAGAAGAATATCATCTCAGAATGGCACGAGGCAAAATTAGGCAGGTGGCTTTAATGTTGTGGCTGATCGGTGTATACTGTTATTCTCAATGTACATTATTCCAAGTGTATTTGTATCTCTATAGCATGTGTTACATTATCCCGGCATTAATCCAGAAGAAGAATCCAGAGAAGTTGAGTTCGGGAGTCTGGAATATAGACCTACTTGTAGCAAAATACATAATGCAAATAAATATCAAACAGCATTCTTTACTCATCTCACTCACATAAAAAACACAGATTATATACTCCTCAAAATGCATCAACACCATGGAAAGAACATAATGAAACAGTTATGCTAAATTAGGAAAATATATGCTTTAACAGCATTTATTATATTAATCTCTAACATAATATAAATCGTTTTTAGTTCTTTTTACATACTCTGTGTGAATAGACCTTCTGTCAGAGGTTCGTCTTGCAAAATCGTCATGGATTTGGTGTGAACAGGCCTTTAGTCGTATGCATATTTTTAACGACGCTGTGTCAAGTTAAATGTAATTTGAAACTTTGAAAAACCCATTTTACTCACCCTCATGCCATCCCAAATGTGGATGACTTTCTTCTGCTGAAAACAAACAAAGATTTTTAGATTAATATTTCAGCTTCAGTGGTTTAATCCAAGTCTTTTGACGTGATCCAATCGAATGGATCTAGATGGCACCGGAAGAGTAATCGGGCTTGAATGATTGCCAAGGAGACTGCTGATGTCAAGATTTATAGTGAAAAAGGAGTTATATTTTGGTCTGTTCTCACCCAAAAAAGATTGGATTACTTCTGAAGATATGGATTAAACCACTGGAGTTTTATGGATTACTTTTATGCTGCCTTTATGTGCTTTTTGGAGCTTGAAAGTTTTGGTCACCATTCACTTACATTGTATGGACCAACAGAGCTGAAATATTCTTCTAAAAATCTTCGTTTGTGTTCTGCAGAAGAATGAAAGTCACACACATCTGGAGTAAATGATGAGAGAATTTTCATTTTTGGGTGAACTTTTCATATAATTAATCACACTAAATTAACTATAAATTGACAGCCCTACTAAATGTGCAACCCCTTTTGTTGTTTATTTTTTAATTTGATAAAAAAATCACACAAATTAGGGTTTTAAACTATGAGATTTCACAAATTTTGGTAACAGAGTTTAAAAAATATATAACCCCATATAAAATTAGATTTGGTTTGTTCGCCTGAGGTTGACAATCAGCATTTGCTCAACACTAAAGGTTTAGCACTTGCTTTACTGGTCGTTTGGTGATACAGAACTACAAATTGACATTTTTGAGTTTCAAGCTCTTTTGCAGTCCCCTCTTTGTGGAAAGTGCTAATTCATAACATGAGCATTGTAAGAGTATGACGGCTACAGGGTATGAGGTTACTCTTCTCAAGTCTACAGTGCAACAACTGGCTAATCACTTGTCTCTCTCTCTCTTTTTTTTTTTTTTTTTTGTTGTTTTTTTTGTCTCTTACTGTAAACATCCATATTCATGACAAACAGAGCTTCCCCTTGAAATGCTTGTCCTCGTGACTTGGTTCTGGATGGCTTACTACGTTGATTAATTTGGTTTTTGTATGTTTTTTTCTGTGTTGATTATGTGTGCATATCAGATGACTAGAGTGGCCCAGGCGTTACACTACTACACTAGCCTGACTCAAGGCTTTGTTTTCCAAGCCACTATACCCGCGGGGGCCCACGCTGCCTTCAAGGGGGGAATGTGACCAGGAGCGTAGCCGCTGAACCTACCAAGATGGAGACCTTGTCTCTTTTTATTTTATTTTATTTTCATTTCATTTCCTTTTTGTTTTGTTTTTGTTTTATTTCTCTCACATGTTGTCCCTTTTTTGCCTTTTAGAAGATTTGCATATTCATTGTGTTGTTTTTCTTTTTTTTTTTTTTTTTCCTGCCCCCCTGTCCCTTGCCCCAATCCTACAGTTTCTCTCATTTGCCTGTCTTTGAAAGCTGTCCAGGTTGACTTGACATCCAGTATTGGAGGGAAGTTTGAACGGTACAAGGGCAGCTGTTACTAATGTTAAATTATGTTCAGATCTACTCCTCCTCTCTCTCTTTCTCTCGCTCCTCTCCACTGATCTGCTTAGGATTTATTTTTTATTTTTTTATTTCAGAAGAATAATAGTTAATATCCATTTAACTGAAGCATTATGTAGTATGCACAGTGCCTTGTGAATGTGTTCAGACCCCTTAAGGAATAGTACACCCAGAAATTACAATTATTTTTTTATGTACACATACAGTGCATTCAGAAAGTATTCAGACCCCTTCATTTTTTTTTCACATTTTGTTATATTGCAGCCTTAAGCTAAAATGCTTTAAATTATCTTTTTTTCACATCAATCTACATTCCATACCCCATAATGACAAAGCTAAAACCAGATTTTTGATAACTTTGCAAATTTATTATAGTGAAAAAAACTGAATATCACATTGACAAAAGTATTCAGACCCTTAACTCAGTACTTAGTTGAAACACCTTTGGCAGCGATTACAGTCTCAAGTTTTTTTGGGTATGATGTGACAAGCTTTGCACACCTGGATTTGGGGATTTTCTGCCATTCTTTTCTGCAGATCCTCTCAAGCTCTGTCAGGTTGGATGGTGACCGTCGGTGGACAGTCATTTTCAGGTCTCTCCAGAGATGTTCGATTGGGTTCACGTCCGGGCTCTGGCTGGGCCACTCAAGGACATTCACAGAGTTGTCCCTAAGCCACTGTTTCATTGTCTTGGCTGTGTGCTTAGGGTTATTGTCCTGTTGGAGGGTTAACCTTCGGCCCAGTCTGAGGTCCTGAGCATGCTGGACCAGGTTTTCATTAAGGATATCTCTGTATTTTGCTGCGTTCAGCTTTTCTTCAACCCTGGCCAGTCCCCCAGTCCCTGCTGCTGAAAAACACCCCGACAGCATGATGCTACCACCACCATGCTTCACCGTTGTGATGGAATTGCACAGGTGATGAGTGGTGCCTGGTTTCCTCCAGACATGACGCTTGGAATTGAGGCCAAACAGTTCAATCTTCGTTTCATCAGACCAGAGAATCTCGTTTCTCACAATCTGAGAGTCCTTTAGGTGCTTTTTTATGTGTCGTGCACTGAGGAGAGGCTTCCGTCTGGCCACTCTGCCATAAAGCCCAGATCGGTGGAGTGTTGCAGTGATGGTTGTCCTTCTGCAAGTTTCTCCCATCTCCACACATGATCTCTGGAGCTCAAACAGAGTGACCATCGGGGTCTTGGTCACCTCTCTTATCCCTTCTCCCCCGATTGCTCAATTTGGCCAAGCGGCCAGCTCTAGGAAGAGTCCTGGTTGTTCCAAACCTCTTCCATTTAAGAATTATGAAGGCCAATGTGCTCTTGGGAACCTTCAATGCCGAATTTTTTTGTAGCCTTCCCCAGATCTGTACCTTGACACAATCCTGTCTCTGAGCTCTACTGGCAGTTCTTTTGACCTCATGGCTTGGTTTTTGCTCTGATATGCATTTTCAGCTGTGAGACCTTATATAGACAGGTGTGTGCCTTTCCAAATCATGTCCAATCAATTGAATTTTCCATTACTCCAATCAAAGTGTAGAAACATCTCAAAGTTGATCCAGAGAAATGGGATGCACCTGAGCTAAATTTAAAGTGTCATAGCAAAGGGTCTAAATACTTATATATATTTAAAATAATTTAAAGCATTTTAGCATAAGGCTGCAACATAAAAAAATTTGAAAAAATGAAGCGGTCTGAATACTTTCTGAATGCACTGTATGTCTTCCCCAACCTGCATGACTTTCTTCTATTTTTGAAAAGTATCCTGGTGGAGTTAAAAAAAAAAATTGGTATAAATATATATAAATATATAATGAAAGTGAATGGGTACAGAGGCTCTCAAGCTCAAAAAAAACAAAGGACAAGAAAAGTAGTCCATACGATTCGCACACTATATTCCAAGTCATCTCAAGCCATACGATAGCTTTGTGTGAGAAACAAACCAATCTTTAATGGATATTCACTAAAAATCTTGCCTTCTGCCATAGCTCTTGAAATTCATTCTCACTTCTGCCTGACCTTAGGTCAGGTGTGAATATTACCAAGCATGGAATGTCATACAGGTTTGGAATGGCATACATTTTGACAGAATTTTTGGGTGAACTACCCCTATAACGAATTATCTAATTTTACTGAATTACAAGCCCTTAATTTACTTTTTTGTTCAAAGCACCAAAATCCATAAATGTTGCGTTTTATGTTCAAAAACATTCTTAACAAAGGTCAAAGACTAAAATGTTTGCATTAGTATTTAATCCTCATGTTTTAATATTTTGTAGAGCCACCTTTTGTAGCAGTGGCCATCTGAGACAGACTTTACAGATTGAAAAAGATTTTGTAGTAATTCAAAATTAGCAGTCATAGATTGGAGGTTGACATGCTTATGATTATTTAATTGCATTTGCAATGACACATAGCCTTCGACAGAGTTTTGACAGGCTACTCCTACAAAGCCCACCTAATGAAGCACCAGTAGGAACAGCGTTGCAACTACAAGTATTTTCTAGCATCATGTGTGTAGGAACTGTAAATCAGTAAAATTATAACAGTCTGATCCAAGGCACTGTTAGTACATTTATTGCAATGACAGGACATAGCAAAATTCATTTAAAAATACTCTCACCTGTAGCACGTTATTGCATGGTTTTGGGGAGAACATTTCCTAAAATGTACATACTTGTAGTACTAAAGTGGTTGAACGTCACATCCATAGAGGTTTTAATGTAGTTCTTCACCCAATCAATAGCACAGACATACGAACAATCAGTTTACCCATGATTACTATAGTTACTGTAAGCACCAAGCATGCATAGATATCTGTACCAACATTGGCAGAAACACATATTTAGAGAAATTTGTTGTTACATTTTTTTTCAAATTAATTCTCAAGGCAAAACTTTTCAGAGGTGTCAATTTGAAGGGGGTGAGGATTTCTCAGACACTTAAATGTTCTTCTTTTCTGTATCTGATGTTCTGTGTGCTATTAGTGATGCAGCCAACATGAACGGTTGTCTTGTGTTGCACACCCTTTCCAACACTGCGAAACGATCGCCCCAGGGAGAAAAGCGTCCATGCTTGATATCGTATGGTTCATGACCAATATGTTTCCAGTACAGGTGACCCATACCACAAGTGTTAACTCATTCTCTACATGTTCTGTTCTGATCTTTTGTTTTAAAAGAGAGGAAAGGACAAATCACAATTTTTCTGTTTTCTTTGTGCAAAAGTCATCCTGTTTTACAGTATGTCTTGTGTTGATAGTAAAAAGGAGAATAGCTATGCTAGTTCAGATTGTTTGAGAAGACAGTTAATGGTGAGGGATGGAGATGCTCAGGGTGGGTGTTAGAGCGCTAGTTGGAGGACTCCGCTTCTTGGGTGAAGTCGTAGGTGAAGCAGTGGGCAATGTCTCCATTGGCCTCTCTAATGCCAGTGCTTTTGTTCTTAAGGAAAAATCCCTGAAGAGGCAAAGGCACTCTCGCTTTTGGCCCCCGCCACACCTGTCGCTAGCCTGATGAGCGGTGGAGGACTTCTGCCTATTCCCAGCCCTGCTACGCTACAGAACGTAAAAACACACACACACAGACATACAGTTTACTCTGAACTCTATAAACTAGGTGT